>NW_028245307.1:0-205132 GCF_964263255.1 Lissotriton vulgaris
GTGGAGATGGAGGGTGTAGTTGGAGGGTGCAGATGGAGCATGGAGTTGGAGTTGGAGGGTGGAGTTGAAGGGTGAAGGGTGGTGTTGGAGTTGGAGGGTAGAGTTGGAGGGTGGATTTGGAGGGTGGAATTGGAGGGTGCAGATGGAGGGTGGAGTTGGAGTGTGGAGTTGAAGTTAGAGGGTAGAGTTGGAGTCGGAGGGTGGAGTTGGAGTTGGAGGGTGCAGATGGAGGGTGGAGTTAGAGTTGGAGGGTGGAGTTGAAGTTGGAGGGTAGAGTTGGAGGGTGGAATTGGAGGGTGGAGTGGGAGGATGGAGTTTGAGTTGGAGGGTGGAGTTTGGAGGGTGGTGTTGTAGTTGGAGGGTGGAGTTGGAGTTGGATGGTGGAGCTGGAGGGTAGTGTTAGAGTTGGAGGGTGGAGTTGGAGTTGGAGGGTGAAGTTGGAGTTGGAGGGGTGGAGTTGGAGGGTGGAGTTGTAGTTGGAGGGTGGAGTTGGAGGGTGGAGGGTGGAGCTGGAGGATAGAGCTGGAGTTGGAGGGTCGATTTGAAGGGTGGATTTGGAGGGTGGAGATGAAGGGTGGAGTTGGAGGGTGGAGTTGGAGTTGGAGGGTGGAGTTGGAGAGTGGAGTTGGAGTTGGAGGGTGGAGTTGGAGTTGGAGGGGTGGAGTTGGAGGGTAGAGTTGGAGGGTGGAGTTGGAGTTGGAGGGTGAGTTGGAGGTAGAGTTGGAGGGTGTAGTTGGAGGTTGGAGGGTGGAGTTGGAGGGTGGAGTTGGAAGCGTGGAGTTGGAGTTGAAGTTGGAGGGTGGAGTTGGAGTTGGAGGTAGAGTAGGAGGATGGAGTTGGAGTTGGAGGGTGGAGTTGGAGTTGGAGGGTGGAGTTGGAGGTTGGAATCGGAGGGTAGAGTTTGAGGGTGTAGTTGGAGGTTGGAGGGTGGAGTGGGAGTTGGAGGGTGGAGTTGGAGGGTGGAGTTGGAGTTGGAGGGTAGACTTGGAGGGGTGGAGTTGGAGGGTGGAGTTGGAGTTGGAGGGTGGAGTTGAAGTTGGAGGGGTAGAGTTGGAGTCGGAGGGTGGAGTTGGAGTTGGAGGGTGGAGTTAGAGGGTGGAGTTGGAGGGTGGACTTGGAGGATGGAGTTGGAGGGTGGAGTTGGAGAGTGGAGTTGGAGTTGGAGGGTGGAGTTGGAGTTGGAGGGTGAAGTTGGAGTTGGAGTTGGAGGGGTGGAGTTGGAGGGTGGAGTTGGAGGGTGGAGTTGGAGTTGTGAGGGTGGAGTTGGAGGGTGGAGTTGGAGTTGGAGGGTGGAGTTAGAGGGTGGAGTTGGAGGTAGAGTTGGAGTTGGGGGTTGGAGTTTGAGTTGGAGGGTGGAGTTAGAGTGTGGAGTTGAAGGGTGGAGGGTAGTGTTGGAGTTGGAGGGTGGAGTTCAAGAGTTGAGTTGTTGGGTGGAGTTGGAGGGTGGAGTTGGAGTTGGAGAGTGAAGTTGGAGGGTGGAGTTGGAAGGTGGAGTTTGAGTTTTAGGGTGGAGTTGGAGTGTAGAGTTCGAGGGTGGAGTTGGAGGGTGGAGTTGGATGGTGGAGTTGCTGTTGGAGGGTTGAGTTGGAGGGTGGAGTTCAAGTTGAAGGGTGGAGTTGGAGGGTAGAGGGTGGAGTTGGAGGGTGGAGTTGGAGTTGGAGGGTGGAGTTGGAGGGTGAAGTAGGACTTGGAGGGTGGAGTTGGAGGATGGAGGGTGGAGTTGGAATTGTAGGTGGAGTTGGAGGGTTGAGTTGGAGGTGGAGTTGGAGGGTGGAGTTGGAGTTGGAGGGTGGAGTTGGAGGTTGGAGTTGGATGGTGGAGTTGGAGGGTGGAGTTTGAGGGTGGAGTTGGAGTGTGAAGTTGGAGGTGGAGGGTGGAGTTGGAGGGTGGAGTTGTAGTTGGAGGGTGGAGTTGGAGGGGTGGAGGGTGGAGCTAGAGGATAGAGCTGGAGTTGGAGGGTCGATTTGAAGGGTGGATTTGAAGGGTGGAGATGAAGGGTGGAGTTGGAGGGTGGAGTTGGAGTTGGAGGGTGGAGTTGGAGAGTGGAGTTGGAGTTGGAGGGTGGGGTTGGAGTTGGAGGGTGGAGTTGGAGGGTAGAGTTGGAGGGTGGAGTTGGAGTTGGAGGGTGGAGTTGGAGGGTAGAGTTGGAGGGTGTAGTTGGAGGTTGGAGGGGTGGAGTTGGAGGGTGGAGTTGAAGCGTCGAGTTGGAGTTGAAGTTGGAGGGTGGAGTTGGAGTTGGAGGGGTAGAGTTGGAGGATGGAGTTGGAGGGTGGAGTTGGAGGGTGGAGTTGGAGTTGGAGGGTGGAGTTGGAGGTTGGAATTGGAGGGTAGAGTTTGAGGGTGTAGTTGGAGGTTGGAGGGTGGAGTGGGAGTTGGAGGGTGGAGTTGGAGGGTGGAGTTGGAGTTGGAGGGTAGACTTGGAGGGTGGAGTTGGAGGGTGGAGTTGGAGGGTGGAGTTGGAGTTGGAGGGTGGAGTTCGAGTTGTAGGTGAAGTTGGAGTTGGAGTTGGAGGGTGGAGTTGGAGGGCGGAGTTGGAGTTGGAGGGTGAAGTTGGAGATTGGAGTTGGAGTTGGAGGGTGGACTTAGAGGGTGGAGTTGGAGGTGGAGTTGGAGGGTGGAGTTGGAGTTGGAGGGTGGAGTTAGAGTGTGGAGTTGAAGGGTGGAGGGTAGAGTTGGAGTTGGAGGGTGGAGTTGGAGAGTGGAGTTGTTGGGTGGAGTTGGAGGGTGGAGTTGGAGTTGGACAGTGAAGTTGGAGGGTGGGGTTGGAGGGTGGAGTTGGAGGATGGAGTTGGAGGTTGGAGGGTGGAGTTGGAGGGTGGAGTTGCTGTTGGAGGGTGGAGTTGGAGGGTGGAGTTCAAGTTGGAGGGTGGAGTTGGAGGGTAGAGGGTGGAGTTGGAGGGTTGAGTTTGAGTTGGAGGGTGAAGTAGGACTTGGAGGGTGGAGTTGGAGGTCGGAGTTGGAGGGTGGAGTTGGAGTTGGAGGGTGGAGTTGGAAGGTGGAGTTGGAGGGTGGAGTTGGAGTTGGAGGGTGGAGTTGGAGGTTGGAGTTGCAGGGTAGAGTTGGAGGGTGGAGTTGGAGATTGGAGGGTGGAGTTGGAGTTGGAGAGTTGAGTTGGAGGGTGGAGTTGGAGATGGAGGGTGGAGTTGGAGGGTGGAGTTGGAGGGTGGAGTTGGAGTTGGATGGTGGAGTTGGAGGGTGGGGATGGAGGGTTCGGGTGGAGATGGAGGGTGTAGTTGGAGGGTGCAGATGGAGCATGGAGTTTGAGTTGGAGGGTGGAGTTGAAGGGTGGAGGGTGGTGTTGGAGTTGGAGGGTGGAGTTGGAGTTGGAGGGTGGAGCTGGAGGGTAGAGTTGGAGTTGTAGGGTGGAGTTGGAGTTGGAGGGTGGAGTTGGAGGGTGGAGTTGGAGGGTGAAGGAGGACTTGGAGGGTGGAGTTGGAGGGTGGAGTTGGAGGGTGGAGTTGGAGTTGGAGGGTGTAGTTGGAGGTTGTAATTGGAGGGTAGAGTTGGAGGTTGGAGGGTGGAGTGGGAGTTGGAGGGTGGAGTTGGAGGGTGGAGTTGGAGGGTGGAGTTGGAGGGTGGACTTGGAGGGTGGAGTTGGAGGGTGGAGTTGGAGTTGGAGGGTGGAGTTCGAGTTGGAGGGTGAAGTTGGAGTTGGAGTTGGAGGGTAGAGTTGGAGGGTGGAGTTGGAGGTTGGAGTTGGAGAGTGAAGTTGAAGATTGGAGTTGGAGTTGGAGGGTGGACTTAGAGGGTGGAGTTGGAGGTGGAGTTGGAGTTGGAGGGTGGAGTTGGAGTTGGAGGGTGGAGTTAGAGTGTGGAGTTGAAGGGTGGAGGGTAGAGTTGGAGTTGGAGGGTGGAATTGGAGAGTGGAGTTGTTGGGTGGAGTTGGAGGGTGGAGTTGGAGTTGGACAGTGAAGTTGGAGGGTGGGGTTGGAGGGTGGAGTTGGAGGGTGGAGTTGGAGGTTGGAGGGTGGAGTTGCTGTTGGAGGGTGGAGTTGGAGGGTAGAGTTCAAGTTGGAGGGTGGAGTTGGAGGGTAGAGGGTGGAGTTGGAGGGTTGAGTTTGAGTTGGAGGGTGGAGTTGGAGGGTGAAGTAGGACTTGGAGGGTGGAGTTGGAGGTCGGAGTTGGAGGGTGGAGTTGGAGTTGGAGGGTGGAGTTGGAAGGTGGAGTTGGAGGGTGGAGTTGGAGTTGGAGGGTGGAGGGTGGATTGGAGGTTGGAGTTGCAGGGTAGAGTTGGAGGGTGGAGTTAGAGATTGGAGGGTGGAGTTGGGGTTGGAGAGTTGAGTTGGAGGGTGGAGTTGGAGTTGGAGGGTGGAGTTGGAGGGTGGAGTTGGAGTTGGAGGGTGGAGTTGGAGGGTGGAGTTGGAGTTGGATGGTGGAGTTGGAGGGTGGAGATGGAGGGTTCAGGTGGAGATGGAGGGTGTAGTTGGAGGGTGCAGATGGAGCATGGAGTTGGAGTTGGAGGGTGGAGTTGAAGGGTGAAGGGTGGTGTTGGAGTTGGAGGGTAGAGTTGGAGGGTGGATTTGGAGGGTGGAATTGGAGGGTGCAGATGGAGGGTGGAGTTGGAGTGTGGAGTTGAAGATAGAGGGTAGAGTTGGAGTCGGAGGGTGGAGTTGGAGTTGGAGGGTGCAGATGGAGGGTGGAGTTAGAGTTGGAGGGTGGAGTTGAAGTTGGAGGGTAGAGTTGGAGGGTGGAATTGGAGGGTGGAGTGGGAGGATGGAGTTTGAGTTGGAGGGTGGAGTTGGAGGGTGGTGTTGTAGTTGGAGGGTGGAGTTGGAGTTGGATGGTGGAGCTGGAGGGTAGAGTTAGAGTTGGAGGTTGGAGTTGGAGTTGGAGGGTGAAGTTGGAGTTGGAGGGTGGAGTTGGAGGGTGGAGTTGTAGTTGGAGGGTGGAGTTGGAGGGTGGAGGGTGGAGCTGGAGGATAGAGCTGGAGTTGGAGGGTCGATTTGAAGGGTGGATTTGGAGGGTGGAGATGAAGGGTGGAGTTGGAGGGTGGAGTTGGAGTTGGAGGGTGGAGTTGGAGAGTGGAGTTGGAGTTGGAGGGTGGAGTTGGAGTTGGAGGGTGGAGTTGGAGGGTAGAGTTGGAGGGTGGAGTTGGAGTTGGAGGGTGGAGTTGGAGGGTAGAGTTGGAGGGTGTAGTTGGAGGTTGGAGGGTGGAGTTGGAGGGTGGAGTTGAAGCGTGGAGTTGGAGTTGAAGTTGGAGGGTGGAGTTGGAGTTGGAGGGTAGAGTAGGAGGATGGAGTTGGAGTTGGAGGGTGGAGTTGGAGTTGGAGGGTGGAGTTGGAGGTTGGAATCGGAGGGTAGAGTTTGAGGGTGTAGTTGAAGGTTGGAGGGTGGAGTGGGAGTTGGAGGGTGGAGTTGGAGGGTGGAGTTGGAGTTGGAGGGTAGACTTGGAGGGTGGAGTTGGAGGGTGGAGTTGGAGTTGGAGGGTGGAGTTGAAGTTGGAGGGTAGAGTTGGAGTCGGAGGGTGGAGTTGGAGTTGGAGGGTGGAGTTAGAGGGTGGAGTTGGAGGGTGGACTTGGAGGATGGAGTTGGAGGGTGGAGTTGGAGAGTGAAGTTGGAGTTGGAGGGTGGAGTTGGAGTTGGAGGGTGAAGTTGGAGTTGGAGTTGGAGGGTGGAGTTGGAGGGTGGAGTTGGAGGGTGGAGTTGGAGTTGGAGGGTGGAGTTGGAGGGTGGAGTTGGAGTTGGAGGGTGGAGTTAGAGGGTGGAGTTGGAGGTAGAGTTGGAGTTGGGGGTTGGAGTTTGAGTTGGAGGGTGGAGTTAGAGTGTGGAGTTGAAGGGTGGAGGGTAGTGTTGGAGTTGGAGGGTGGAGTTCAAGAGTTGAGTTGTTGGGTGGAGTTGGAGTTGGAGAGTGAAGTTGGAGGGTGGAGTTGGAAGGTGGAGTTTGAGTTTTAGGGTGGAGTTGGAGTGTAGAGTTCGAGGGTGGAGTTGGAGGGTGGAGTTGGATGGTGGAGTTGCTGTTGGAGGGTTGAGTTGGAGGGTGGAGTTCAAGTTGAAGGGTGGAGTTGGAGGGTAGAGGGTGGAGTTGGAGGGTGGAGTTGGAGTTGGAGGGTGGAGTTGGAGGGTGAAGTAGGACATGGAGGGTGGAGTTGGAGGATGGAGGGTGGAGTTGGAATTGTAGGGTGGAGTTGGAGGGTTGAGTTGGAGGGTGGAGTTGGAGGGTGGAGTTGGAGTTGGAGGGTGGAGTTGGAGGTTGGAGTTGGATGGTGGAGTTGGAGGGTGGAGTTTGAGGGTGGAGTTGGAGTGTGAAGTTGGAGGTGGAGGGTGGAGTTGGAGGGTGGAGTTGTAGTTGGAGGGTGGAGTTGGAGGGTGGAGGGTGGAGCTAGAGGATAGAGCTGGAGTTGGAGGGTCGATTTGAAGGGTGGATTTGAAGGGTGGAGATGAAGGGTGGAGTTGGAGGGTGGAGTTGGAGTTGGAGGGTGGAGTTGGAGAGTGGAGTTGGAGTTGGAGGGTGGGGTTGGAGTTGGAGGGTGGAGTTGGAGGGTAGAGTTGGAGGGTGGAGTTGGAGTTGGAGGGTGGAGTTGGAGGGTAGAGTTGGAGGGTGTAGTTGGAGGTTGGAGGGTGGAGTTGGAGGGTGGAGTTGGAGGGTGGAGTTGAAGTGTCGAGTTGGAGTTGAAGTTGGAGGGTGGAGTTGGAGGATGGAGTTGGAGGGTGGAGTTGGAGGGTGGAGTTGGAGTTGGAGGGTGGAGTTGGAGGTTGGAATTGGAGGGTAGAGTTTGAGGGTGTAGTTGGAGGTTGGAGGGTGGAGTGGGAGTTGGAGGGTGGAGTTGGAGGGTGGAGTTGGAGTTGGAGGGTAGACTTGGAGGGTGGAGTTGGAGGGTGGAGTTGGAGGGTGGAGTTGGAGTTGGAGGGTGGAGTTCGAGTTGTAGGGTGAAGTTGGAGTTGGAGTTGGAGGGTGGAGTTGGAGGGCGGAGTTGGAGTTGGAGGGTGAAGTTGGAGATTGGAGTTGGAGTTGGAGGGTGGACTTAGAGGGTGGAGTTGGAGGTGGAGTTGGAGGGTGGAGTTGGAGTTGGAGGGTGGAGTTAGAGTGTGGAGTTGAAGGGTGGAGGGTAGAGTTGGAGTTGGAGGGTAGAGTTGGAGAGTGGAGTTGTTGGGTGGAGTTGGAGGGTGGAGTTGGAGTTGGACAGTGAAGTTGGAGGGTGGGGTTGGAGGGTGGAGTTGGAGGGTGGAGTTGGAGGTTGGAGGGTGGAGTTGGAGGGTGGAGTTGCTGTTGGAGGGTGGAGTTGGAGGGTGGAGTTGGAGTTCGAGGGTAGACTTGGAGGGTGGAGTTGGAGGGTGGAGTTGGAGGGTGGAGTTGGAGTTGGAGGGTGGAGTTCGAGTTGTAGGGTGAAGTTGGAGTTGGAGTTGGAGGGTGAGTTGGAGGGCGGAGTTGGAGTTGGAGGGTGAAGTTGGAGATTGGAGTTGGAGTTGGAGGGTGGACTTAGAGGGTGGAGTTGGAGGTGGAGTTGGAGGGTGGAGTTGGAGTTGGAGGGTGGAGTTAGAGTGTGGAGTTGAAGGGTGGAGGGTAGAGTTGGAGTTGGAGGGTGGAGTTGGAGAGTGGAGTTGTTGGGTGGAGTTGGAGGGTGGAGTTGGAGTTGGACAGTGAAGTTGGAGGGTGGGGTTGGAGGGTGGAGTTGGAGGGTGGAGTTGGAGGTTGGAGGGTGGAGTTGGAGGGTGGAGTTGCTGTTGGAGGGTGGAGTTGGAGGGTGGAGTTCAAGTTGGAGGGTGGAGTTGGAGGGTAGAGGGTGGAGTTGGAGGGTTGAGTTTGAGTTGGAGGGTGAAGTAGGACTTGGAGGGTGGAGTTGGAGGTCGGAGTTGGAGGGTGGAGTTGGAGTTGGAGGGTGGAGTTGGAAGGTGGAGTTGGAGGGTGGAGTTGGAGTTGGAGGGTGGAGTTGGAGGTTGGAGTTGCAGGGTAGAGTTGGAGGGTGGAGTTGGAGATTGGAGGGTGGAGTTGGAGTTGGAGAGTTGAGTTGGAGGGTGGAGTTGGAGATGGAGGGTGGAGTTGGAGGGTGGAGTTGGAGGGTGGAGTTGGAGTTGGATGGTGGAGTTGGAGGGTGGGGATGGAGGGTTCGGGTGGAGATGGAGGGTGTAGTTGGAGGGTGCAGATGGAGCATGGAGTTGGAGTTGGAGGGTGGAGTTGAAGGGTGGAGGGTGGTGTTGGAGTTGGAGGGTGGAGTTGGAGTTGGAGGGTGGAGCTGGAGGGTAGAGTTGGAGTTGTAGGGTGGAGTTGGAGTTGGAGGGTGGAGTTGGAGGGTGGAGTTGGAGGGTGAAGTAGGACTTGGAGGGTGGAGTTGGAGGGTGGAGTTGGAGGGTGGAGTTGGAGTTGGAGGGTGTAGTTGGAGGTTGTAATTGGAGGGTAGAGTTGGAGGTTGGAGGGTGGAGTGGGAGTTGGAGGGTGGAGTTGGAGGGTGGAGTTGGAGGGTGGAGTTGGAGGGTGGACTTGGAGGGTGGAGTTGGAGGGTGGAGTTGGAGTTGGAGGGTGGAGTTCGAGTTGGAGGGTGAAGTTGGAGTTGGAGTTGGAGGGTAGAGTTGGAGGGTGGAGTTGGAGGTTGGAGTTGGAGAGTGAAGTTGAAGATTGGAGTTGGAGTTGGAGGGTGAACTTAGAGGGTGGAGTTGGAGGTGGAGTTGGAGTTGGAGGGTGGAGTTGGAGTTGGAGGGTGGAGTTAGAGTGTGGAGTTGAAGGGTGGAGGGTAGAGTTGGAGTTGGAGGGTGGAATTGGAGAGTGGAGTTGTTGGGTGGAGTTGGAGGGTGGAGTTGGAGTTGGACAGTGAAGTTGGAGGGTGGGGTTGGAGGGTGGAGTTGGAGGGTGGAGTTGGAGGTTGGAGGGTGGAGTTGGAGGGTGGAGTTGCTGTTGGAGGGTGGAGTTGGAGGGTGGAGTTCAAGTTGGAGGGTGGAGTTGGAGGGTAGAGGGTGGAGTTGGAGGGTTGAGTTTGAGTTGGAGGGTGGAGTTGGAGGGTGAAGTAGGACTTGGAGGGTGGAGTTGGAGGTCGGAGTTGGAGGGTGGAGTTGGAGTTGGAGGGTGGAGTTGGAAGGTGGAGTTGGAGGGTGGAGTTGGAGTTGGAGGGTGGAGGGTGGATTGGAGGTTGGAGTTGCAGGGTAGAGTTGGAGGGTGGAGTTAGAGATTGGAGGGTGGAGTTGGGGTTGGAGAGTTGAGTTGGAGGGTGGAGTTGGAGTTGGAGGGTGGAGTTGGAGGGTGGAGTGTGAGTTGGAGGGTGGAGTTGGAGGGTGGAGTTGGAGTTGGATGGTGGAGTTGGAGGGTGGAGATGGAGGGTTCAGGTGGAGATGGAGGGTGTAGTTGGAGGGTGCAGATGGAGCATGGAGTTGGAGTTGGAGGGTGGAGTTGAAGGGTGAAGGGTGGTGTTGGAGTTGGAGGGTGGAGTTGGAGTTGGAGGGTGGAGCTGGAGGGTAGAGTTGGAGTTGTAGGGTGGAGTTGGAGTTGTAGGGTGGAGTTGGAGTTGGAGGGTGGAGTTGGAGGGTGAAGTAGGACTTGGAGGGTGGAGTTGGAGGGTGGAGTTGGAGGGTGGAGTTGAAGGGTGGAGTTGGAGGGTGAAGTTGGAGGTTTGAGTTGGAGGGTAGAGTTGGAGGGTGGAGTTGGGTTGGAGGGTGGAGTTGGTGGGTGGAGTTGGAGTTTTAGGGTGGAGTTGGAGGGTGGAGTTGGAGGGTGGAGTTGGAGGGTGGAGTTGGAGTTAGAGGGTGGAGTTGGATTTGGAGGGTGGAGTTGGAGTCAGAGTTGAAGGGTGGAGTTGGAGGGTGGAGATGGAGGGTGGAGTTGGAGGGTGGAGATGGAGGGTGGAGTTGGAGGGTGCAGATGGAGGGTGGAGTTGGAGTTGGAGGGTGAAGTTGAAGTTGGAGGGTAGAGTTGGAGTTGGAGGGTGGCGTTGGAGTTGGAGGGTACAGTTGGAGGGTGAAGCTGGAGGGTGGAGTTGGAGGTTGGAGTTGGAGGTTCGAGTTGGAGTTGGAGGGTGGAGTTGGAGGGTGGAATTGGAGGGTGGAGTGGGAGGGTGGAGTTTGAGTTGGACGGTGGAGTTGGAGGGTGGTGTTGGAGTTGGGGGGTGGAGTTGGAGTTGGAGGGTGGAGCTGGAGGGTAGAGTTGGAGTTGGAGGGAGGAGTTGGAGTTGGAGTTGGAGGGTGAAGTTGGAGTTGGAGTTGGAGGGTGGAGCTGGAGGGTAGAGTTGGAGTTGGAGGGTGGAGTTGTAGTTGGAGGTTGGAGCTTGAGTTGGAGGGTGGAGATGGAGGGTTCAGGTGGAGATGGAGGGTGTAGTTGGAGGGTGCAGATGGAGCATGGAGTTGGAGTTGGAGGGTGGAGTTGAAGGGTGAAGGGTGGTGTTGGAGTTGGAGGGTGGAGTTGGAGTTGGAGGGTGGAGCTGGAGGGTAGAGTTGGAGTTGTAGGGTGGAGTTGGAGTTGTAGGGTGGAGTTGGAGTTGGAGGGTGGAGTTGGAGGGTGAAGTAGGACTTGGAGGGTGGAGTTGGAGGGTGGAGTTGGAGGGTGGAGTTGAAGGGTGGAGTTGGAGGGTGAAGTTGGAGGTTTGAGTTGGAGGGTAGAGTTGGAGGGTGGAGTTGGGTTGGAGGGTGGAGTTGGTGGGTGGAGTTGGAGTTTTAGGGTGGAGTTGGAGGGTTGAGTTGGAGGGTGGAGTTGGAGGGTGGAGTTGGAGTTAGAGGGTGGAGTTGGATTTGGAGGGTGGAGTTGGAGTCAGAGTTGAAGGGTGGAGTTGGAGGGTGGAGATGGAGGGTGGAGTTGGAGGGTGGAGATGGAGGGTGGAGTTGGAGGGTGCAGATGGAGGGTGGAGTTGGAGTTGGAGGGTGAAGTTGAAGTTGGAGGGTAGAGTTGGAGTTGGAGGGTGGCGTTGGAGTTGGAGGGTACAGTTGGAGGGTGGAGCTGGAGGGTGGAGTTGGAGGTTGGAGTTGGAGGTTCGAGTTGGAGTTGGAGGGTGGAGTTGGAGGGTGGAATTGGAGGGTGGAGTGGGAGGGTGGAGTTTGAGTTGGAGGGTGGAGTTGGAGGGTGGTGTTGGAGTTGGGGGGTGGAGTTGGAGTTGGAGGGTGGAGCTGGAGGGTAGAGTTGGAGTTGGAGGGAGGAGTTGGAGTTGGAGTTGGAGGGTGAAGTTGGAGTTGGAGTTGGAGGGTGGAGCTGGAGGGTAGAGTTGGAGTTGGAGGGTGGAGTTGTAGTTGGAGGTTGGAGCTTGAGTTGGAGGGTGGAGTTGAAGGGTAGAGTTGGAGGGTGGAGTTGGAGTTGGAGGGTGGAGTTGGAGGGTGGAGTTGGAGTTGGAGGGTGGAGTTGGAGGGTGGAGTTGGAGGGTGGGGTTGGAGGGTAGAGTTGGAGGGTGGAGTTGGAGGGTGGAGTTGGAGGGTGAAGTTGGAGGGTGGAGTTGGAGTTGAAGGGTGGAGTTAGAGGTTGGAGTTGGAGGGTAGAGTTGGAGGGTGTAGTTGGAGGTTGGAGGGTGGAGTGGGAGTTGGAGGGTGGAGTTGGAGGGTAGAGTTGGAGTTGGAGGGTGGAGTTGGAGTTGGAGGGTGGAGTTGGAGGGTGGAGTTGGAGTTGGAGGGTGGAGTTGGAGTTGGAGGGTGAAGTTGGAGGGTGGAGTTGGAGGGTGGAGTTGGAGTTGGAGGGTGAAGTTGGAGATTGGAGTTGGAGTTGGTGGGTGGACTTAGAGGGTGGAGTTGGAGGTGGAGTTTGAGTTGGAGGGTGGAGTTAGAGTGTGGAGTTGAAGGGTGGAGGGTGGAGGGTAGAGTTGGAGTTGGAGGGTGGAGTTGGAGAGTGGAGTTGTTGGGTGGAGTTGGAGGGTGGAGTTGGAGTTGAACAGTGAAGTTGGAGGGTGGGGTTGGAGGGTGGAGTTGGAGGGTGGAGTTGTAGGGTGGAGTTGCTGTTGGAGGGTGGAGTTCGAGGGTGGAGTTCAAGTTGGAGGGTGGAGTTGGAGGGTAGAGGGTGGAGTTGGAGGGTAGAGGGTAGAGGGTGGAGTTGGAGGGTTGAGTTTGAGTTGGAGGGTGGAGTTGGAGGGTGAAGTAGGACTTGGAGGGTGGAGTTGGAGGTCGGAGTTGGAGGGTGGAGTTGGAGTTGGAGGGTGGAGTTGGAAGGTGGAGTTGGAGGGTGGAGTGGGAGTTGGAGGGTGGAGTTGGAGGGTAGAGTTGGAGTTGGAGGGTGGAGTTGTAGTTGGAGGGTGGAGCTTGAGTTGGAGGGTCGATATGAAGGGTGGATTTGGAGGGTGGAGTTGAAGGGTAGAGTTGGAGGGTGGAGTTGGAGTTGGAGGGTGGAGTTGGAGGGTGGAGTTGGAGTTGGAGGGTGGAGTTGGAGGGTGGAGTTGGAGGGTGGGGTTGGAGGGTAGAGTTGGAGGGTGGAGTTGGAGGGTGGAGTTGGAGGGTGAAGTTGGAGGGTGGAGTTGGAGTTGGAGGGTGGAGTTAGAGGTGTGAGTTAGAGGGTAGAGTTGGAGGGTGTAGTTGGAGGTTGGAGGGTGGAGTGGGAGTTGGAGGGTGGAGTTGGAGTTGGAGAGTGGAGTTGGAGGGTGGAGTTGGAGTTGGAGGGTGGAGTTGGAGTTGGAGGGTGAAGTTGGAGGGTGGAGTTGGAGGGTGGAGTTGGAGGGTGGAGTTGGAGTTGGAGGGTGAAGTTGGAGATTGGAGTTGGAGTTGGCGGGTGGACTTAGAGGGTGGAGTTGGAGGTGGAGTTTGAGTTGGAGGGTGGAGTTAGAGTGTGGAGTTGAAGGGTGGAGGGTAGAGTTGGAGTTGGAGGGTGGAGTTGGAGAGTGGAGTTGTTGGGTGGAGTTGGAGGGTGGAGTTGGAGTTGAACAGTGAAGTTGGAGGGTGGGGTTGGAGGGTGGAGTTGGAGGGTGGAGTTGTAGGGTGGAGTTGCTGTTGGAGGGTGGAGTTGGAGGGTGGAGTTCAAGTTGGAGGGTGGAGTTGGAGTGTAGAGGGTGGAGTTGGAGGGTAGAGGGTGGAGTTGGAGGGTTGAGTTTGAGTTGGAGGGTGAAGTAGGACTTGGAGGGTGGAGTTGGAGGTCGGAGTTGGAGGGTGGAGTTGGAGTTGGAGGGTGGAGGTGGAAGGTGGAGTTGGAGGGTGGAGTTGGAGTTGGAGGGTGGAGTTGGAGGTTGGAGTTGCAGGGTAGAGTTGGAGGGTGGAGTTGGAGATTGGAGGGTGGAGTTGGGGTTGGAGAGTTGAGTTGGAGGGTGGAGTTGGAGTTGGAGGGTGGAGTTGGAGTTGGATGGTGGAGTTGGAGGGTGGAGATGGAGGGTTCGGGTGGAGATGGAGGGTGTAGTTGGAGGGTGCAGATGGAGCATGAAGTTGGAGTTGGAGGGTGGAGTTGAAGGGTGGAGGGTGGTGTTGGAGTTGGAGGGTGGAGTTGGAGTTGGAGGGTGGAGCTGGAGGGTAGAGTTGGAGTTGTAGGGTGGAGTTGGAGTTGGAGGGTGGAGTTGGAGGGTGAAGTAGGACTTGGAGGGTGGAGTTGGAGGGTGGAGGTGGAGGGTGGAGTTGGAGGGTGGAGTTGGAGGTTTGAGTTGGAGGGTAGAGTTGGAGGGCAGAGTTGGAGGGTAGTGTTGGAGGTTGGAGTTGGGGTTGGAGGGTGGAGTTGGTGGGTGGAGTTGGAGTTTTAGGGTGGAGTTGGAGGGTTGAGTTGGAGGGTGGAGTTGGAGGGTGGAGTTGGAGGGTGGAGTTGGAGTTAGAGGGTGGAGTTGGAGTTGGAGGGTGGAGTTGGAGTCAGAGTTGGAGGGTGGAGTTGGAGGGTGGAGATGGAGGGTGGAGTTGGAGGGTGCAGATGGAGGGTGGAGTTGGAGTTGGAGGGTGGAGTTGAAGTTGGAGGGTAGAGTTGGAGTTGGAGGGTGGCGTTGGAGTTGGAGGGTGGAGTTGAAGGGTGGAGTTGGAGGTCCGAGTTGGAGTTGGAGGGTGGCGTTGGAGTGTGGAATTGGAGGGGGGAGTGGGAGGGTGGAGTTTGAGTTGGGGCGTGGAGTTGGAGTTGGAGGGTGGAGCTGGAGGGTAGAGCTGGAGTTGGAGGGTGGATTTGGAGTTGGAGGGTGAAGTTGGAGTTGGAGTTGGAGAGTGGAGTTGGAGGGTAGAGTTGGAGTTGGAGGGTGGAGTTGTAGTTGGAGGGTGGAGCTTGAGTTGGAGGGTCGATATGAAGGGTGGATTTGGAGGGTGGAGTTGAAGGGTAGAGTTGGAGGGTGGAGTTGAAGGGTGGAGTTGGAGGGTGGAGTTGGAGTTGGAGGGTGGAGTTGGAGGGTAGAGTTGGAGGGTGGAGTTGGAGGGTGAAGTTGGAGGGTGGAGTTGGAGTTGGAGGGTGGAGTTGGAGGTTGGAGTTGGAGGGTAGAGTTGGAGGGTGTAGTTGGAGGTTGGAGGGTGGAGTGGGATTTGGAGGGTGGAGTTGGAGGGTGGAGTTGGAGTTGGAGGGTGGAGTTGGAGGGTGGAGTTGGAGGGTGGAGTTGGAGTTGGAGGGTGGAGTTCGAGTTGGAGGGTGACGTTGGAGGGTGGAGTAGGAGGGTAGAGTTGGAGGGTGGAGTTGGATGTTGAAGTTGGAGGGTAGAGTTGGAGGGTGTAGTTGGAGGTTGAAGGGTGGAGTGGGAGTTGCAGGGTGGAGTTGGGGGGTGGAGTTGGAGGGTGGAGTTGGAGTTGGAGGGTGGAGTTGGAGGGTTGAGTTGGAGTTGGAGGGTGAAGTTGGAGTTGGAGTTGGAGAGTGGAGTTGGTGGGTGGAGTTGGAGGGTGAAGTTGGAGTTGGAGGGTGAAGTTGGAGGGTGGAGTTGGAGTTGGAGGATGGAGTTAGAGGGTGGAGTTGGAGGTGGAGTTGGAGGGTGGAGTTGGAGTTGGAGGGTGGAGTTAGAGTGTGGAGTTGAAGGGTGGAGGGTAGAGTTGGAGTTGGAGGGTGGAGTTGGAGAGTGGAGTTTTTGGGTGGAGTTGGAGGGTGGAGTTGGAGTAGGAGAGTGAAGTTGGAAGGTGGAGTTGGAGGGTGGAGTTGGAGTTGGAGTTTTAGGGTGGAGTTGGAGTGTATAGTTCGAGGTTTGGAGTTGGAGGGTGGAGTTGGAGGTTGGAGTTGCTTTAGCAACAGGCAGAGGTATCACTCCCTTTGTCTCGCTGGCCTGCCCATTAATGTGTGCACATACTGAGCGAGGCAGGGGGCCTCAGTAGTAGTGGCCTCACTTGTTTTCAGGTGTGTTTCACTAGTGTAAACTAATGCGTGCATTTTTTAAGCCCCCCTCCTTCTTTTTAATGCAATTACGCTGAAGCAGTGATTTGAGGAAAGGCATTATGCAAATGGGGGCCGATTTTATTTGTGTGCCCGGGACGATTTTCAGTCCCAATCCTACCCTGCTGCTAGCTGGCGGAGGTAGTTGATAAATGTGTGTATACTTCATGTCCACGCTCAATTACTTCAGGCGTTTAGTTGTCTGGTGCTCATTGGATGTTGGGCGGGAGCTGTGTATTCAAGCTGGTGTGCTAATAAATGGCATGCGGCTACTGCAAGGTGCTAAATGCACAGTGTGTGATGTGGCTCCCGTCAGCGATCGCGGCGGTGGCTATGGCTACCTATCTGTGAGTGGGGGAACTCACTGTCAATCCTGGAGAAGACTGGAGGCGGGCTGGGGCCACCGGGCGGCAAACTCCTATTCCAGTGGCCCACGGAAGTTCATACCCTGATCCTGCCAATGACTGCAGCCTTCTGGCCAGCCTTGGCAGAGTCTATCGCAGTCTATCGCTGCTGCCGATGGAGCAGCATAACCACCGCAATCCCATCTGCAGCTGACATATGCTACATTTACGAGCCTGTGTCTTGCACGGCGCGATCAGGTGCATGCTGGTAGTAATGCTCAGAAGGTGACATAGGTAGCTGGACCGGCGCCGTGTGAAGTAGCTAACTGCATGTTTCATGTTGTTGGGGCCTCAGGCGCGCAAAACCCATTGGACTCACGGGTCGTGTGTCGCAGCCCGGGATGAGACGCTTCCCGGCACACACACAGCCGCACCCGAACGTTTCACAGGTCTTTAAAAGACCATTTGAATGTAAATTAGGCCTTGCTGTTGTTTCACCCCCCTTGTTGGAGGCCCTGCAGCTCCACTCTGCCTACTGAATAAAGGTTCAGCCCCCCCCCCGAAATTTTTTCTTAGCCCCCCCCCGAAATTTGGCTCTAGTTGCGCCTCTGGGCCTCTCTGACATCGGTTCCCTCTTGATGTCAGAGAGAGGCCCAGACCATATGCTTTCCTGATTTTACGGGAAGGAGGGGCCCGCCCACCTCAAAGGCTGGCAATCTGTGTTTGGCAAAGGCTGGAAGCACAAGCCTCAAAACAACATACAACCGAAAAAAACAGCTCCTGGGCTACTGTGCAGTCTTGTTTTAATATATTACAAATGAGCTTTCTGATATTTGTATGATTCCAAGTGTATGACTTAGACATGACTCTGATACATGGAAGTCATTTAACAATTATTTATTACGACGTGCACCAGTTAATTTAGAGTTTCTTGTTCCTTAAATGAGTGTAATTTCTCATATTTCTCTGTTTTCCTCATATTCATGACTTGATTTTGCTTGCGAGAAAGTGTCACTCATGTTCATTAAAACGTCACTCATAATTACTCTTAAAATATGAAAATGTCACACATGGCAATCTGAAACCTTGGCAGCTATGATGGAATGTAAGTAACTTGTTCGTCAAGATGTTCATTTTCACCTCTGTTGTAGGTAGGGTCAGGTCAAGGACCTCCTCAGACCCCAGGCACCACAAGCATAGAGTTCATGGGGATCTGTCACAGACATTGGTTTTCAACATTCCCTGAAATGTTTAAGGCTTGTTGTTTTAGTAGGTGACAAATTGTCCCTGGGACTTTGAAAAAGAATGTTTTGGGAGAAACATATTTGTCAAAGAGAGGAGGAGTAAGCTCTGTTTCTGCCTCAAAAAGCATGTATACAAAGGAACTGGCACCAGCACGCCTGGATGGTGGTTATGTACACCCAAGTCTTCTGGAGTGGAACAACGTCAGCACGGAGGTGCACACCGCCATCTACTGGTATACAAGAGTACTACTGATTTTAAATATCTGGATCCAGTCTGATGCCTACCAGAAGCCTTAACCCCTTCGATGCTGATGACGGAACGGTTCCGTCATCAGCATCGGTTGAGCTGTGCTGATGACGGAACCGTTCCGTCATGACTCCGCCCGCGCAAGGCGGAGTCAGCATGGGCGGGGAATTCGCGCCGCCCGGATGCAGTTAAAACAGCAGCATGTCATGCCAATTCCATTTGCTCTAGCATCATCCATGTAGCCATGACTGTCACAGCAACCTGTTGCTTTCACTGAAACCCCAAGTCATACTTTCCAACCATTCAGTAAAAGGTGAAAATCCATTAAGGAACTATTTATCTACCATACACTGTATTCTATGGTTGGTTTTATGGTTGGTTGATTACTTTATTCGATATTGTCATATCATAAAAGTACAATCATCATAAAAAAAAACATTGGCATTAAAATACATTACATTATGCTCATAATAGAAACCTGAATACATTAAAACATGAGACAACTCAAAAATACACGACAATATAACTATCAGACACTTAAAATAGGTTATAGTTAACAATCATAATCATGCGGCCTAAGTAGTAATAAGTTTAAACATTTTTATACGGGTTATCCAAGCACTTGAGAGGTACTTTGCCACACCACAAACCATGAAAAGTGGAAGCGTATTGGTTGTGATAATACGTAGGGCAACCCGAAAGTTTCTGGTTCCAAGCTCCCTACAAACCGGTTTAAGCCATCTCTGCCTTGCTCGCTTGTAGCTTTTGCAGCCAAACAAAAAGTGAGCAAGGGAGTCTATTTTACACGGACAGCATGGGCATCCACCGTTCAGTGACCTTGAGGCTTTCCAACTTTTGGTAAAATGATTCAGAGGCAGGGTTCCATATCTCATCTTTAGGAAAATTACTCTGTCTCTGGGCGTTTTTATTACGTCAAGAAAGTGTTCCAGCCTTCTTGTTGGTTTATGTACCAAAAATTGCATAGTTAATATTCCCCTACTTAGGTTCCTCTGTTCAAGAGCCTTCACCCACTTCCAGTAAATTTTCTTTATTACTTGCTTTGGGGGTGGTACCTGGGAAATCCAAAATTCAGTCAAACCTAGCTTTGTGATCATCTCTGAGTTTATTTAGCCAGCGTATTTTACCACCCGAGTTCAATGCAATCAACTCGTCCAGCACTAGAGCATAATGTGCCAGCTCTGGGGTCCTCCTTAAGCGGACCCAAAACAACAGTGGGCGCAGGTGAAGTACATCTGAAATTGGCGTTTTCCCATATCCAAAAACAATGGTGTCAATGGGGTGGAGACAGGTAAGGCAGCCAACTCCCTAATAAATTTGTTCTCAGCCTTTACCAGTAATTCAACATTTTCACCTCCCCATAGTTCTGCCCCGTTAAGAGGCTGAGGGCATCGCCCTACCTTCATATACAGCTAAGGCAGGACCAATCGGTCTACTTACTGATAACCGCTGGCTCCTTAGTATAGCACCCAACACTCTCCTGAGATTTAGATGCATCTTAGCTATATGAGAATCCCACCTCATTTTGCTGTTTATCCTTATACCCAGGTAGTCGAATTCCTCCACCACCTCAAGAGAACTACCATTGAGGGTGAACTGGGGAATCTTTCCATTTTTTTGGGGGGGTAAAACCATAAGCTTCGTTTTGGTCGTATTAATGGTAAGACCACGCTCAACACAGATTAGATTGAATTTATCCAAAAGTTTTTGCAGGCCCACCGGGGTTTTAGCCAACAGGAGGCTGTCGTCCGCAAACAGGAGAGTTGGTGCTTTTTCTCCTGCCAGGACCGGGGCATCCGCACTGTCCTCCCTCAAGCGCTCCACCACCCTGTTGACAAAAAGGGAGAACAGTGTCGGCACCAGCACACAGCCCTGGTGTACCCCCCTATTCACGGCCACCCTCCTCGTTAGCTGCCCTTGGCTCCCCCATCTAATCCTGGCGTAACTATCCTAGTGGAGCTTAACTATCAAATCCAGGAGGTATCCTGGAAAGCCCATATCCAGTAACACCCTCCAGAGCTTTTCACGAGGTACCAAATCAAAGGCGCTTTTTAAATCAACAAAAGCCAGGTGGAGTTTTCCCTTTCTAACGCTAACGGTTTTCCAGTAAATTGCCCAAAACCTGAAAACCTGGTCCATAGTCCCCACATTTTTACGAAAACCTGCTTGAAAGTGGGAGAGTATACAACCCTCCTCTACCCATCTATCTTTTCTATTCACAACCACCCGTCCAACTACTTTTTGCATAGCATTGATTAAACTAATCGGTCTATAATTGGCGGGGTCTTCCTTGTCACCTTTCTTGTGGATTGTGACCACTTCTGCCCCCTTCCAGGAGTCTGGTACGAGGTAGCCAGCAAGAATTAGATTTATTAGTGGAGCTATAAGATTGGACCACAACTTAGGATCATGTAAAAACAGATCACCCGGTATCCCATCTTGGCCAGCCGCTTTCGCGGGGGTTATCTTCCTTATGGCTGCAGCTACCTCATGTGCTGTAAAGGGCTCATCAGTTGTAGGCCTATTATTACTGGGATATGGCTGATCCAAACCTAGTGGGGATGTACCCTTCCCACAATTATACAGGTTAGAGAAATGTGTATGCCATTGTTATTCGTTTTATATGGTTGGCTAAGGGATCATTATCTTTTCTATCTAACCTGTTTATCATTTTCCAGAATAATATGGTGTTCTTAGAGGTTGCTGCCACCCTTAGTTCCTGCCAATACTCCTCCTCCCAATCCCTCTTAGCCTCTATTAAACAGCTTTTATAGTCTTTTCTTGCCAGCCGCAAAGCTACATTATCCTTCCTTTTAATTGCCCTTCCAATTTCCCTTCTTTTCTCCCTACATTGAGCCGTATACCAAGGAGTGCTAGCTTGATGAGTACCTTTCTTTCCTGGGGCTTCACCCCCCTTTATAGAGAATAGGGATCCAATGTCCTTTATCATGGTGTTATATGAGACTTCAAGGCTAAAGTTAGTACCCTCAATATTATTGGCCATGTTTACATGAACCAATTCAGTGGTTAGTAATTCAACCATCCTTTTAACAGAGAGCAAGTTATCCTCTTGACCTAACATTTTATTCCATTTGAGTTTGCGATTACCATCTGACGGGATTAGTTCTTTTGTGACTAATAACGGGGTTCCTACAAAGTTCCTCTCCCTCCCCCATTTTATTCCCATGCACAGTGGATTATGGTCACTGTCTTGAGTCTGCACAACTTCCATATCTATTAAGCTCCACCAGGAGTTGGTGTCGAGCAGAATATAATCAATACGGGAGGGGCAACTAAGTTTATTATATGTCATTGCCCCGTTTGGGTCAGATGGTGTTCTCCCATTTAGAGCTTGAAGATTGTATTCAGTTGTTAGGGCATTCAATTGCAGGACTCTCGGGGTCCACTTTTTTATGGGAGCCAAAGTTAACAGAGGGATTGACCTTGCACAGTCATCCTCATTCATACACATAAGATCATCTTTATCTAAGGGTTCATAAGTACAATTAAAGTCACCTCCAATGACGATGCTGGATAGTGGATGAATACCTGCCAATGCTCCCTCAAGAAGTGTTATAGTGGGGGACGTTTGGCCTCGTGGCGTCCCACGAGCATAGACATTGAACAACTCAAAGCTTTTATGACCCTTAATCGAGATATGTAATATATCATCTGTTGACCACGAACGAATGGTGATGGCCAAGTTAAGTGAAATTTTGATCCAGATATGCAGGCCCCCAGATGGCCTACCCCTCCCAGTACTGATAGCTGGTATAAAATAGGTTGTGTATCCACATTTATACTGAGGGGATATACTCCAGGTCTCTTGAAACAAGCAAATGTCGAATTTATCTATGAATTCGTTCAATTCTGGTTTGGACATGTTTCTTGCCAGACCGGCTATATTCCAAGAGATTAACTTAATTACACCTATGTTAGGGTTTACCTTCTTTATGTGTACTCCCATTTCTTTTTCTCCGTTATTTTGGAATTGGGATTCTTTTAGTGTCGGTGCACTCCTGAGGATATCCTCCCCAAATGGGACAATTACCACATTATTATTCTCTGTATCATATTTCCCCGGACATTCTATATTATGGTCGGCTATGTTGACTATGATGTTACTCAGGGTCCCACCACACAGTCAATCAATCCCTTCCATCCCTTCAAACATAGAATAGCGGTTGAATGTGGGGACATTAAAACCATAACTAAGAAATTCACTTCCACGTATTGGTGGGGGATGTGTTGGTCTTTTCAACAATGATTGTGGGTAGAAATAGGTCAAGTTTCTAGTTGTAATTCCCTCCCTTTCACTCCCATCGTACCACTCTCCAATGAATTTAGAGACTCTATGGTCTCTAAAATTTATGATAATCACATCCCCATTTTAATCCTTTGGTCTACGACCCAACCACCCAACCCTTCTCACATTCAGTATTTCCCCATTCAGGTTTGGTGGTAATGGTCTATTATTTGCCAACCAATGTATAACCTTGTTCTTCAGAGTATGGAAATTTTCTCGCTTACCATCTTCAAGTTCTGGTACACCTGTCATAATTACTACAAATGGTGCTGCCTGGGGTTGAAGGTCTACATTCCTCTTAAAGACTCTAGGTGGCTTATAGTGTGAGTTACTCTTATTTTCTTTCGGCGCAACTGAGTTGGTTTGTCTGCTATTTGTTTTTTGTTCCGGTGCAGTTCCTCCCCCTTTTTCACTTACGACATTTGATTGTACCTTGGGTATATTGATAGCTACCTTAGGTCCCTTTTCTGTTGCTATTTCAGCTTCCTTGCTGCTTTTTTGGAATCCCTTAGGGGGCACAGTAGGAGTAGGTAAACCTCTATGGTTTTTATATGTGCTTGTGATTAGTTCTCTGGTTTGGTTAGCATTCCTCTGTATCGAGGTTTCAATCTCCCCCATCTTTTCTGTTATAATTTTAACCCTATGTGTTAGCGGGAGTATTAAGGACCTTACTAAATGTTCTATGTTTCCCAAGAGATCTTTTGCAATATCATAAATAGACAACTGGGGGTCACTCTTGTTACTCTCTAGTGCTGTTTGGAACCCCCCCCCCCTTATTCGTTGATGGATTATAGACAATACTTGAGGGTTTTGTGATTCTTCCTTGTCGAGGCCACCCCCCTCGTTTCCTCTTTTTCACCCGTGTTGTAGCAGGCAAATTGCTATATTTGGGTCTTTCCACTATGGGGGGAGAGAGGGCTTTCTCCTCATCAGAAGAAATTTCTAAAAAAGAGTCTGCATTTGAGGTATTAATATTACAGTCAGATAAATTGTCTAACTCCCTCAACTGCAGTGGAATACTAACATCACCCCCTTTTTCATCTTCGTGTGGGCTGCTAACATGTTTAGAAAATACAAAAAGGTGTGGGGGGGGTCAAGGGGAATATTTAATGACCTGTCTGCTCAAACCCCTATTCACAAGATACAATACACAATAAAGCAGACCAGGTCCTAGAAAAAGGGGAGTATGCCTTAACCGGACTATGATACAGTTGGATGCCCGTGTAGGAAAAGTACTGTTGAAGAAAAAATGCGATTTAAACACATAATGTTGTTAAAAGCACAGAGGCTAGAATGATTCCCATCAGACCACCGTTATGGTGGAAGTTGCGTCATGTGGGAATTCCTGAACAATCCATCGCGCAACCGACCGTGTTGTGCCGGTGCGGGAGTGGATGTCAGTAGTCTAGCTCTCGTGTTTTTCTTAGACTGGTATAAAGAAAGTGCAGTGCTCAAATAATAATAAACATAAAATAGACTACATAGATCCTTATAGTATTAAAGAGGACATCTAGGTGTCTAGGATTAAAAACACGCTGGGTAGTAAGACTACCCTGTAGCGCAATGCAGAACGGTCGACATGTGAACAGTTGGATGCCCTACACGGGCATCCAACTGTATCATAGTCCGGTTAAGGCATACTCCCCTTTTTCTAGGACCTGGTCTGCTTTATTGTGTATTGTATCTTGTGAATAGGGGTTTGAGCAGACAGGTCATTAAATATTCCCCTTGACCCCCCCACACCTTTTTGTATTTTCTAGTATTTGAGCAACTTTTCAGTTGCGGGTCTTTGTCAGGATGCGAACGAATCCCCGTTCGCACCATTAGCTCACCCAACCTAAGTGTGTATGGTTCCCACCTTTCCCTACCCACTTCTCCTTTTGACACATGGTGATGACTTCTTCATGCGCACTCTCCATCAACATGTGGAGCATCTTTTCAGACTCAATGTAGCATTATGATACTTTGTTCTCTTATGGGGAAGTATTAACCTCTATCACATAGAGACCCACTCTAGGCCATTATGTCCTGCATGTTGTTTACAGCTAACAGTCCTGCATCTGGGGCATTGCTATTGTCGTCCTGATGGGTGTACCCCTGTATTTGGAATTGTATCAGACAGGTCTTAATTACTGAGAGCACAGCGAAGATACTCTTCCCTGTATTTGTTTGTTTCTCTATCGATCAGGTCTTACATATACTTATAATGACCCTACCTCACACAGCTGATTTGGGCTCGGTTCGAGGGCCGTCCCTACGCACATGCCTGTGGGACCAGTGTTCCCCGTGGGCGCATGCGTGTTAGCTGAGGACGGATCGCTTACAATAGTACATCACAGCATGTTTCAATAAGGGTTTGGAAGATATATTGATGTCTCCTATGGCAACCGATAGAGGAATTGATGATGGGAATTGCCACGAAATATTCCCTTCTAAAAACAGGATATGCGCAAGTAACTCGCCGATTTTGTTCCATTGCGCATGCGCGAGGGAGAAGCGTTCGTTCTCCCTTTCACTTCCGCGATTTCTCCTTCGAGACAATATGAAGGAGCAACGACCCAATTATCTGAGCCTATATAGGGGGCAGAGGCGGTATCGCCGTGACCTCCACTTCCGCTTGGACGCACAACAGGGGCACCGACGGACAGGTGAGCTTCCGATGGCTTTGTCTACATGCTTCTGCCGATTTAACGTTCAAATTGGTTCCTGTGCATGGGATTGAGTTTACCTACCCTCTAAGAGGAAGGAGGACAGTTACTAGCCTTGAGGGTTTCTTAAACTCTCAGAGTTGTTATCTTTTCAGTAGGACTTTGATGCCTCAAATCCTCAGGCATTGAAGTAATATCCACCTCCAGGTGGCAGAGCAGGCTATTCACTGGTGCCCTTTTCCACCTTCATGTTGGGGTTTTATAAACGTTCTCCAGTAACATCTCCACTAGTATATGGTTAGAGGCACTTCTATGTGTCTAGACTGTGTTCCATGTTTACAATTTGGAATATTCTGGCAACATCTTATACAAGTCTTTGTGAGAAGTGGTTTCTGGGTCCTTGAGTGGGTTTCTAACACACTTTTGTTGGGTTTTGAGTGTAGAGCGATTAGGCTGGACACTTTATAGTCATGTGCTAAATGTGTCCCTTTTCTACACCACAGAGCGGGGCCTCCTACTCCCGAGCGGTCGCCGGGTGAGGTGAGGCCTTCACCCACACAAAGCTGGGTGAGTATCACATTGAGGAAATGCCTCCATGTGATTGAGCTAATATGCTTTTCTTAATTATGCAGAATGCCAATTATTCTAGCATGTGTGTGTGTCTTGACGGGCCACTGTGTATTCACGCGGCTTGCTCTGTGTATACAAGTATTGTTGTAAGTAATATGATTTTTTGTATCTTTATTAGGAAGAAGCCATATCTTTCTTCCTCCAGTGGGCAAGACTAAATGCTCAAGGCTCCTGGCAGATATGTAACTTTTAAGTACATTTATTGACGAATCCTTCCAATTAGATTGATTGTTTTTTCACTGAACTTATTGTGTGTAATTGCAGTAGCTAGTCTTTTTTAAGGTCCTGAAGAAAGCCGGGGCAATGCCCTTATGGCTGAAACATGTCGACCGTTCTGCATTGCGCTACAGGGTAGTCTTACTACCCAGCGTGTTTTTAATCCTAGACACCTAGATGTCCTCTTTAATACTATAAGGATCTATGTAGTCTATTTTATGTTTATTATTATTTGAGCACTGCACTTTCTTTATACCAGTCTAAGAAAAACACGAGAGCTAGACTACTGACATCCACTCCCGCACCGGCACAACACGGTCGGTTGCGCGATGGATTGTTCAGGAATTCCCACATGACGCAACTTCCACCATAACGGTGGTCTGATGGGAATCATTCTAGCCTCTGTGCTTTTAACAACATTATGTGTTTAAATCGCATTTTTTCTTCAACAGTACTTTTCCTACACGGGCATCCAACTGTATCATAGTCCGGTTAAGGCATACTCCCCTTTTTCTAGGACCTGGTCTGCTTTATTGTGTATTGCTAACATGTTTAATCATACCCATAGAAGAACGTTTGGAGTGCATGGGGAAGGTGGGGTCTACTACACTAGCGGGGCTCAGAGTCTGTACATCCTGGGTAATATTGTTATTGATAATGTCTCTGTTAGAATCACCAGAAACCTGTTGTATGACAGGAAGGGATACAAAAGATGGAACACAAAGAGAGTCCATGGTAGTATTGTCCATCGTATTGTTCTAATTACCGAGGTCTCAGCTATCGACAAAAGTGGTAGGGATCCAAAGGGCAATGAAAGACGTCGTTCAGTATGCTCAATAGCATTTGCCACCACTATTATGGTCTTCTGTAACATGTGGTCTATCGCTGTTAAGCTAGGTAAAGTAGACTTTGCGTCTTTCTGCCTTTTGTTAGGGGGAGCAGGCATTTTACACAACTACCTGATGTTACCCCACCAGCGTCCAAATATCCAAAACAGATAATACAGGAATAAGAATAGATAATGAATGATGAACCTTACTTGGTCGGCTGTACAGACCCGTTTATAATCTTGTAAGTAAACCAGGGGGGGTGGCCCAGCCCAGCCTCCTTCGGCCTCCAAACGGCCACAAAACGGCCCCGCCCTTGTCCCGGGCTTCTCCCGGGACGCTCCGGCGCGCTCCCGCGCAGCGGTGTGCTGATCCAATTACAAGGGGAGGGGAGAGGGCGGGGCGTAGCAGCAGGGAGAGCGGACAAGGTTTGCTAATGGTCAATGCAGGTACTCCTGGGATATGGAGTCCCTGCTGCGCAGCTCGCAGCCCTGCTGCAGTTCTTGCCCCTAACGCTCCGCTCCAAGATCAGGCAACACCCTCCTCAGGCTGCGCTGCGGGACCCGCGAAGCGGGTCCGGCGAGCAGTGTACAAACCCAAGGAAGGTTAGCAGCAATAAGGGATCCACGGGCAACTCCTCCTCCACAAACGATTCAAGGCTCCAAAGTGTCCCACACACGCTAGGAACGCCGCTCCTCTTCAATACTCGTGGGCGGGGCGTGGCAGCAGGGAGAGAGTACCAGGTGTGCTAATGGTCAATGCAGGGACTCCTTGGATATGGAGTCCCTGCTACGCAGCTCGCAGCCCTGCTGCAGTTCATGCCCCTAACGCTCCGCTCCAAGATCAGGCAACACCCTCCTCAGGCTGCACTGCGGGACCCGCGAAGCGGGTCCGGCGAGCAGTGTACAAACCCAAGGAAGGATAGCAACAATAAGGGATCCACGGGAACCCCTACTCCACAAACGATTCAAGGCTCCAAAGTGTCCCCTGTATTCAGATATGAGGAGTGTGTAAAATAGCACATCATCTTAAGAAAAGAATGCTAATTATCCTAACTTTTCTCTGCAATTTCTATGAAAATCCCAGTTTTTGTCAAGACCGTAGGGAAGGATTATGCATAGGTTAAAGCGTACTCACCACAGACTGTACTGCATAGCTTTAAAATAAAACCACTTAAACGTAGAATACCCACACCACTCGACATCCTTGAAAATGTTGTCCAATCTAGCTCCCACTACCAGGGCTTTTAGTACCTTGGAAACTCCTGTCGATTGTGGCTCAAACCTGCAAATTTCTACCTCCCTTGTTCAATCATCCACCCAATGCAGCTGTTTAAGGCAGATGAAGACATTGTAGTGCCGACTGGTCTTGATTCTGTTGTCCTCTTGAAAGTTGTATGAAGTGTGTATCAATAGCAAATTGATGTTGCTTAGAAAGCATGTAAGAAAGTCTAAAAACACTGGAGGAAAGGTTTTAACTCAAACCCTAATTAGAATGCCATTTCCAGATTTTAAAACCTATAAAATAGCCATTAAAAAAAAACATTTGACTCACTTTGTGCTCAGAGTAATCAGTTCACCTCTCGGGCTAGACAGATTTTGGAGATTGTTAGAGAGTTTGGCCCACTCGCTGTGAAAGATGTAAGTCTCTGCCCTCCTACACTTTATACAACCAACTCTATCACTTTTTTACAGGAAGCATTTTAGAAATTAGCTCACCCTCTGCAGACCCCTCAATAACACATTAACTGGACCCTACTTCTCAAGGAAACACTTTTATGCATTTTAAGCCTATAAAATAGGAAGAGCTAATTGAGCAGCTAAAACAGATATTATCAATATCTCTTCAGGATATCTGTAAGATGAAGATCATTCACACTGTTTGTGAAATTATTTGAATTAAACTTACAGAGTTAATATATCAGGCCAAGTACCTATTGAGTGGGAAAATACTGCTGTCTTTGGAGCAGAATTAAAGTTTACGTCAATTACTGACCTGTATCATTTTTATCGTTTGCAACCAAACTGATGCAAAGCCTGGCTAATAATCAGTTATCAAGTTATTTGGAAAATAATTGCTCAGCCCGGAACAATCAGGTTTTAGACCAATGCACTCCTCTGATTACGTATTGACGTCCCTGTTGGATGCCCTCCATCTGTTGCATTCTTGATTCTTTTAGGCCTTTTGGCTTCTTTTGAGTCTGTTTCCTATCCAGTGCTTAACGGGATAAAATCAAACTTAGTAGTGGGCAACAAACTAAACAGCTGGGCTAAGAACTGTTTGCTGGATAATCAATCATATAAGTCAAATATCACACAAATTCCTCCAAACGTTTCTTCAACCAATAAATGATAAAGTCGGCACAATCCGGAGTGTTATCAAAGGGTAAAAAGCTTTAGAGCAAGGGGATCTGGAAAACCCATCTTTCTGCAACATTAGGATTCAAGGTCTTGCGAGAGTGGGAAAAGATATTCAGACTTACATTCAGAAGCTACTCCCACACATCGGGAACAACATTGTTAACATGCACTGTACATACATATCTTCGAATGTTCCTCACCCATTACTGTACCCATATGTGATGAGTTCCGATACCTACATGAGTCCTGCATGCGTCTTGCATAATTATGTAATGATTATTTTGCCTCCCAATACTGTATCCCTCTAGCCCAAAATTGTGAAGCGCTCTGATACCCGTAAGGGTCACGTTGGCGCTACACAAAACTTTATAAATAAATGTTTGTGCCTTGCGCACCAGACTCAAACATTTTACCGCTGACCTGACACTGTGAAATATCGAGTCTGTTATGTGACTTGTTCACCAGCTATTAATATTTTGCTATGTATGACTATCAGGGAGAGCCATTAGCATGAATACCGTATTCCAAATCCTGTTATTGCTATGACATAGAAAAACTGGGAGAAACAACACCCTACATATACCTTATAGCCCACTAAATACCCCAACACCACCGATTCATTACACTTTCCAGCTTTGTCCAATATCCCTCATCTGACTATGACATTTAAGGCAATCTTGGATTTCACATAGGACAAAAGGTTCATTAATCAGTATTAATATTATTTCTCTTGAGAATCCAAATACTCTTTAGCTTTGACTTCAGAGGCAAAGTATAATGTTCTCCCTCCATTGATTATTTTTAGTTGAGACGGGTTGATCAAGTATGCCTGCATCTTTTTATCTTGAAACGGCTTTAACAGTTGCCTCAACCTCCATCGTCTCTCAACAGTTGCGTGACAGAAAAGTTGTTTCATACTGTTGCAAACTGATAAATCAGTTCCAGGTCATCCTGCCATGGCTCTCAGAGAGCCTGTCAGCATTGGATGGAGAGCAGAGAGCACAACTTGGAGCAAGGAAGGAAAGGAAAGTTCTAGAGAGAAATGTGGTAGGATAGCCAGAGGCCAGGAATATTTTTTTTATATTTTGGCTGGAGAAATATTTAAAGAGAGGTGTGCTGGGAGGCAAAATACCAGGCTTATCAGTGAGTAAGGCAATGTCTTTTGCCTCAGGGTTCTGAGATGCATCATGGACAGGGCGAGACTGGGCGTAGCGGGCACCAGGTTTTTCCCCAGTGGGCCGCCAGTGTGGGAGATGGTTTTTGACCTGTGGGGTGTTGTTTTTGTTACAGGGTCGTTTTTGCAGCACAGCTACAATATCGGACCCTGTAACAAAATAGGCCACAACCGGCACTGGCAAACAGCTTGGTCGCACCCCTAACCCCCCAGGCGGTCCGCTGAGCACTTTGCCGGAGCTAGTTTTGGTTCTCAGTCCAGCCCTGAACATAGACAACTCAAGCTTCCATCTCATCATCTATTTGATGCTACATAGGACCCCTGCGTGCAAAACATGACAGCTGTGTTAAAGGATCGCTAGTCCGAAATGTTTAGTTGATGCATGAGAAATTGCAAGAGATCTATTTCAATAATCAGCTTCAAAATGTATTAGTTGGTTAAACGGATAATTTCACTATAAATATTATTCCGCTAATAGGAACAAAACAACATGTAAAGGGTGATGGCCCTTTGTGGTTCAACTTAAATTTGAAGAACTGTAAAGTGTCCTTTATGGCTAAATTATTTTGGGGAAAATATACAATTGCGTTCCATCCATCATTTTTTTGCTCAGCACTTTTTGCTGTAAGTGGGATGAGTAAGCCTAGATGTGTGTCCTTTACTGACTGTGCCACTGGATTTAAGCTAGCCTAGCTGATGACGGGTGATGCTCCGAAATTGGTCCTATGATACTTTTTTCTGGTCCAAGGAAGGCCTTGCTTGACAGTATAGGCTGGACTGTTCCCATGAGAAACAGGATCAACACTGATTTGTATATGGCTGGGTCTAAACTGGGATGGCATGGAGAGCAAAAGAGCAATGGGGTTAACCCACATTTCTTAACTGGGGATGAATGTTTGATTCATTCAGCATTCCTTCCATCATTTGTTTGCATAGCACTTTTCACCCTAAGTCGGTCGGGTATGCCCAGACGTGGGTCCCTTGCTCACTGTCGCACTGGATTGAAGCTACCATGGCTGATGAGGGGTTATTCTCTGAAATCAGTCCTAGGAAGCTTGTGTCTGGTCCAATGATGGCCTGGATTTTGAGTTCAGTCTAGACCAGAGTTCTTCAATCTATGGGGCGCGCCCCCCTAGGGGGGGGCGCAACACCAACTCTGGGGGGGCGCGAACTCCACTGAAAGAGCTAAACTTTCATCTTGCTCTTTTAAAATAGTGCGAACCTAAACTTTCCCTCTTTTCTGTCTATTGCCAGATTCATCTATCATCATCACGCGCGTGCGTGCACACAACTCCCGGGCTTTGTCTTACATGCCATCGCTTGTCTTAGTTAGTGCCCAGCTGCATGTACCTCAGTGGGTTCATGTAGCTGCTGCAGAAATCTGAGTGCGATCCCTGCAGACAATAGGTTTGACTTCCGGGTAAATTAATTAAGCGGTAGCTCCTTTGATCAAAACGTGTACTGCTGAAATTGGTTAAAAACTGCTGTTTGAAGTGCCACAAGATCGTAAATCTGTCGAAGCTAGTGCTATATGACCAAACTCCCTGAATCCCCTTTGAGTGCTATACATCCTAATCAAGTGCGACCAGCAGCATGGAGATTAAAGTCACAAGGGCTCTTAGCTCCTCCCCTAGCTTCCTACAAATTAAATTCTATTGAGACTTGGCCGATAATGCTGTTCTCTCATGGAGGCTTCACTCAACGCTCGCACTTTGAAAGAACAAAGAAGCGGGCTTTGCATCCTCAAATGAGGATTACGGCTGTGGCTCTTTGGGAAAATCATTGTGAGAATGCAATATTGTCTCCCAGCGACCGATATTATTTTTGTCAGGTGGTATTACCTTTCCTCAGGGTCAGTAATTTCCCTCCATGAGTGTCTTGTGCAATAACTAATAAGCCTACACGCACAGGTGTGTGCTATGTGTGTATATACATGTAGTGAATAATGCACTGGAAACCCTGCCATATCCTGTCACCTTTCCACTCCAGGGGTTCTGTAATCATAACCTTGATTGACCGGGCCCTTTCTGTTGACTGGAGACACCTAAAAGTCTTCAATTTCATTATGTATTTATTGCTTGTCTCGTCAAATATTAAACTCTATAGTTTTTGTTATTTTTCAATTGTATTGTGCACAATCTGCCATCAGTAGCTCATTGTGTGTCTTTCCGGTTGCCCTGTGGTAACTTTTCAGACCTTTCTGTTACAGACTAGATTCTGATTAGACTTGTGGTGTAATTTTCAGGTCTGGCCTAGACACTGTCATTAGAGTCCCTCAATCTGCTACTAATGGAATCGCTGACATACGTCCATTTATTTATTTATTTGTAAAAGGCTGACCATCTACGGGTGGTGCGCGAAATCGCTCAATGAAATAAAAAAAATCACAATTTCCTTAAACCTGTGACATTGAAAATACATTTCCTACAGGAAACTTCTTGGGGTATCGCAAATAAAAAATGGTCACGAGATCAGACCTTGCGTTCAAAAGTCACTGAGTTACCAGCAAGGGGACTGGTTCCAAGAGAAAACGTCTCCCCAGTCCCCAGGCAGGTTCTCTGCGTGAACATTATCTGCTCATAGCCTTTCCCAGGCAACGCGTGTGGAATTTATCCCCTTGCATCTACTTCACAACACCAAAGGGGACTCGCAGGATTGGTCGTGCTTACTCTGTTGTTTGGAAATCTCTATAACATGAGCCCCCAAACTGGCCAGGGATGTATTTAAAACAACAACCGTCATAAAATTAAACAAGCATTTGCAATGCAATAGGTCTTGCATTTGTGAGAGTTAGTTATTGGTGCTGTAAATTATAATTTATGTCACACATATGTTTTGGTTTGGAGTGGAGTGGCTGTATGTGGTGTGGAGTAGAAATATGTGGGTTGGATTGTAACTGTTAGTTGTGGAATTGTGTGGTGTGGATTGGATTGGTGTAGTGGAATTATTTGGCATTGTGTGCAGTGGAATTGTGTGGATAGTAATTATATGATATTGAGTACTGGCATAATTTGGAGTGGAATTGTGTGTTATGGAGTGTAATTAAGTGGAATGGTATGTTGTGTTGTGGAGTGGTATGTTGTGGAGTGGTATGTTGTTGAATTTAATTATGTGGTATGCTGATGCATTTTGTGGCATGATGTGAAATTCTGTTGTGTGGATGTATGAGATATGTTGTGTAATTGTGTTGTTGAATTATGTGGTTTGTTGTTGTGTGTGTGTGGCTCTGTGTGGGTGGCTCTGTATGTGTGTGTGGGTGGCTTTGTGTGTGTGGCTCTGTGTAGGTGTAAATGCAATCGGTCATGCATTTGGGAGTGATTAAGCTATTGGCAAATGCCATTTATTTAACGATTAAGCTATTGGCAATGTAAATGACAATGCCATTTATTTATGATTAAAAAAAAAGTAATGAGCAATGCCAATAGCTCTACCTTTAATAATGCCGAGACCATTGCATTGTAAATGCTTGTTTAAATAAATGAGCTAGCCTTTCCTTCCTTGCTTGCTATGGAAAGAAAGCTATTTACCTGAATTGAGGGTAATTGCTTTGGAGGTGAATGGGCTGCTCCAGATAACACTGTCCCATTATGACTCAACTGCATACGTAAATCCCTAGTAAAAAGAATTTGCACACAATTTATCTTGGAAAAATTTGATTTGGACTGGTTTATAAGCCTCTGTCATTTAACCACACCCACTTACAAACCTGCAGTTTACTAAACACTCTTACTCTGTTTAACATTATTTGCCGGGTATGGCGTGGATATGCGGATGCGAATGGCAGTCGATTATGTTGTGTACCAGATTCCAAAAATTTCTGTCAAGTGGTGGGGGGGCCCGACATCTAAAAAAATTCAGCTGGGGGGGATCAACCTAAAAAAGTTTGAAGACCTCTGGTCAAGACTGTTACCATGAGAAGCAGGGTCAAGACTGTTTTGCATTTGGCTTGGTCTAAACTGGGATGGCATAGTGAGCACAATAACGATGGCTATAACCCAGATCACTTGACTGGGGGTCAATATTTGATTCATTCAGCATTCTGTCCATCATTTGTTTGCTCTGCACTTTTCACGTTAAGTGGGATGAGTACGCTCAGATGTGTGTTCCTTGCTGACTGTGCCACTGGATTCAAGCTAGCTTGGCTGATGAGGGGTGATGCCCCAAAACCGGTCCTAGGATGCTTGCTTCTGGTCCAGAGAAGGCCTTGCTTGACAGTTCAGGTTGGACTGTTTCCATGAGGATCAGGATCAACACTGATTTGTATATGGTTGGCTCTAAGCTGGGGGTGGCATGGTGAGCAAAGGAACAATGGATTTAACCCAGATCTCTTGACTGGGGATTAATGTTTGATTATTTCAGCATTCCAGCCATCATTAGTTTGCATAGCACTTTTCACCCTAAGTGGGACGGGTATGCCCAGACATGGGTCCCTTGCTCACTGTCGCACTGGATTGAAGCTAGCATGGCTGATGAGGGGTGATACTCGGAAATTGGTCCTAGGATGCTTGTGTCTGGTCCAAGGATGGCCTGGCTTTTCAGTTTGGTCTAGACTGTTACCATGATAGGCAGGGTCAAGACTGTTTTGCATTTGGCTTGGTCTAAACTGGAATGGCATAATGAGCAAAATAATAATGGATATAAACCAGATCATTTGATTGGGGGTCAATATTTGTTTAATTCAGCATTCCGTCCATCATTTGATTGCTCTGCACTTTTCACGTTAAATGGGATGAGTGAGCTCACAAGTGTGTTCCCTGCTGAATGTACCACTGGATTCAAACTAGCTTGGCTGATGAGGGGAGATGCCCCGAAACCGGTCCTATGATGCTTGTTTCTGGTCCAGAGAAGGCCTTGCTTGACAGTTCAGTCTGAACTGTTTCCATGAGGAGCAGGAACAAGACTGATTTGTATATGGCTGGGTCTAAGCTGGGGTGGCATGGTGAGCAAAGGAACAATGGGTTTAGCCCAGATCTCTTGACTGGGGATGAATGTTTGATTAATTCAGCATTCCAGCCATCATTTGTTTGCATAGCACTTTTCTACATACGTGGGGTGGTTATGCCCATGCATGGGTCCCTTGCACACTGTGCCACTGGATTGAAGCTAGCCTGGCAGACAAGGGGTGATACCCCAAAGCCGATTCTAGGATGCTTGTTTCTGGTCCAAGGATGGCCTGGCTTGGCCATTCGACTGGACTGTTCCCATGAAAAGCAAGGTCAAGACTGTTTTGCATATGGCTGTGTCTAAACTGGGATGGCATGGGGAGCACAATATTGATGAATTTAACCCAGATCTCTTGAGTGGGCGTCAATGTTTGATTCATTCAGCATTCCATCCATCATTTGTTTGCGTGGTGCTGGATCTAGGAGCGGACATGAAGAGCGGGTCGTCGCAGGAGATTCACATTGGTAGGCATTGCAGATGGTTGTTGGGTGACATGAGGAGTCCATTCGCATTCGCACAGTGGCCAAAAACTTCAGAATCTTCACCTGGGACTCAGACTTGTGGTTTCAGACAAGAAGGGAACACTCTGATGCTAGCCAAGGGTCCATGACTTGGATGGGCACCTACTGGGGATCAGAGTTCACTCCAGCAGAGGCATGCAGAAGGGCTCAGGCAGGCCCAGTTGCAGGGAGGCTCCTGGAAGGTTGCCTTGTCCATGTAGCTCAAACAGGAGGTCAGTCAACTGACTCTTGGAGTCACGTCCATGGAGCCTGAGCTCAAGTCAAGCAGGTCCAATCTTCCATCTTCAAATGGCAGGACAGTTCTTCTTCCTAATCTTACACAGGCCAATGAATGTTCTGATGAGAGGTTTTGAAGGTACCACTTTTATTTTCAGTGCCAGTCTGCAGATGAGGGACGTCCCATTTGTCTAAATTTCACTCTTTCCTGTATTTGGCTCAAAACTGTCCAGGGTGACAAAGGGGAAACAGTGAATCATGCCTTTCTTATTATCATGGCATGTAAAACTGAAGTAAACCTTTGCTACTTTTTAAATACACTGCACCCTGCCCTATGAGCTATTAGGGCTTGTCTTAGGGGCGACTTATAAGTATTAAACAGGAATGCTTAGGTCTAGCAAAAGGCATGTTGTGCCTGGTTGAAATGGCAGTTTAGTTAAAAACTGTACTACAGATTTAGTAGCAGACGTAAGATATGTTTTGCAGTGCTACCTTAGTTAGGGAGAGGGGGGCACAATGAGTGCTGCAGCCCACTAGTAGCATTTAATTTACAGGCAGTGGGTACATTTAGTACCATGTACTAGGGTTTTACAAGTAAATTAAATGTACCAGTCAAGTGTAGGCCAATTTTACTCTGTTTTAAAGGGAAAGCACAATCAGTTTACCAGTGATTATCAGGAGCAATGTGCACAAAGTCCTAAAAGCCAACATAACTGTGTTCAGCGAAGGAAGGCAAAAATCTGGGGTGACCTGGCTTAGAGAGCAAGTTCGAATGCCAACTTATTCTGTTGCTGCTTTCAACATTTAGAACTCATATTACCAGCCCAATAAATAGTAATATGTCTGCAGGTTTGTAAGGCTGACCAAGAGATAATGAAACCATCACCACTGACATTGATTAGATGCAAATATACCTCATAGGTATCTCACCTTTTCCTATTTGATAGGTCGACAAGCCCAACCCTAACGTCAACATATATTAGATATCTCTAGATGGTAAATAGTGTTTGAACAGAACACAAATAATCATTCTTCTTTTCCTCAAAGCCTATACGTTTTTCTCCTATACCTTACCAATGCCCAGGTAAATAACATCGGAATACAGCCTGACAGTCCTCAAACACAAGACTCACATGAACAGACAGAAGGAAGAGCAGAGTTTTATAACAACAATACCAGCCCAACAGTGCAGCAACAAACACAATTTACCAGAAAACGAAATAGCTAAGCAAAAACTAGAGATGCCTGTGAAATTTTGAGGACAATAAATCAACAAAAGTAATATTTCACTTCAGAACATCAACTCTGAACCACTAAGGGAATGTTTGACAATGAAAGCATTCTACAAATTAGGTATGTCGTAATATGTACAAACTTCAGCCCCTAATAATTAAAACACTTCACGCTCAATTACCACATTTATAGATGTTTTGAAAATATACAAGCAAACACAACCAATCATAAACAAATTAAACATGTAAACATAAATAATAACCTTTCTTTGAAACGAGAAATCATCTAAACTGGTGCTTAGTGAACAAAATTCTATGGGTACTTAGTTTAAAGCTAAGAAAGAAGAGGATTAGAGAGACATCTATGATTGTCGTAGAAACTTTTATAGATAACAATAAAACTACATACTCAAGAGGTGAGTGTATGTGTTTGTGTACCTAGATAATCCATGTTGTTTATTGAGAAGTAGATGGCTGGAAAGTCATGTGTGTTCCATTGAAATACATTGAGTGCAATGTTAGTATGAAAAGTAAACCTGCATATTTTTCATACAGGTTAATATAATTACAAGAAATACTCATTAGCATAAGTCATATGTAAAACATGTTCCTCTACATTATTAAAGAGATGTAATAGGAGAGATTCTTTAATCCCAAACCTACACTTTTAACCCTCTTCACCTTAACCTTAAAAAGATTCCTGAAATACTTAAGTCATACTCTTAGGCCCTATACCTTATACTCAATGTGTTAATCTCTATTCCCTCAATCCATTAACCCTACACCCAAAAGTGTCAATCCTAACACCGTATATCCCACAATATTAAACCCTAGCACCTATAACCATCATAACCCTCACTCCTAACCTTTTCACTCCTTAACATTATACCCAAAACCCTTAACACTTAAATCTGTACCTCAAAATCTTAACTATTATACCATAAACCTCTAACCTAAAACCACATTACCTCACATCTATTCCCCTAATGCATAAACACTAGTCCCTGAACTTTAACGTAAAGTTTCATCATTTGTCTCCAGTATGTGTGTGTGTTTATGTAAGTGTGCATGGATTCTTTAAATACACAGGCCTTTGGAAGTAGAACAATGTCTATATTCTACTTAAGTTTAATATTAACATAATGTTTTAGATTAAACACATCACAGATATCCCATCTATCAAATTCCAAGTGTATTATAATCTAAAGCACTTGTAACATAGGGGAAGAAGTTTCTGCCACATTTTGACTGAGTATCCCATCCACAAACCTCTAAATAAGACCCTCAGTCAAGCATTCTAACGCATAAATGACCTTACCAGTTGTAGTAGTATTCAAGCTCACTAATAAATGTCAGTATTTAAAGAAATTGCAGCTCTCACAAGCTAACACAGCTCCAACTGCCTCCTTCCAAGTCTCCAAGGAAAGTGACCACTGCGCCAGAGATCTAGAACTCTCAGCCTCAGTTTCCTAGGCAGCACTAATGTAGCCCTTATGACACTATCAGCAACCATCTGCTTGTTATGTTTCTATTTCTGCTCGTGGCAATGTCTGATGATGTCACAGACACAGAATCTGGAGAGGTTGGAAGATGAGTTGAGAATCCTGGTGTGTGGGAAATTCCAACAAACAAAAGAAGCAGGAGTATCCTTAAGTAAAATGCAGAAAAGGTCATTGTTCCTCAATATGGGAATGCCCACAAGCTTTCGAATTCAGGTAAAGCTTTGTTCCAGTGGTACAGTGTCACTGAAACCACGTCTGGACATACACTGTATCACAGGAACAAAGCTATACCTATTTGATGAGCCCTAACCAGGGCAAAACCACTACTGGGTTGCTTGGTTCTGGTTCAGGGAGAACTTAGCCTGTTCTCATTGGAGCAGAGTCAAGAGTGATTTGCATATGGTTGGATCCAAATTTAAGTGGTATGGTATGGAAAATAATGATGGATTGGGATGCGGCCTGAGTAATTACCAATGATTTAGATTAATTCAAACATTCCATGCATCACTTTTCTGTACACTTTAATGAAAAAGCATACATTTTTTATTAACCATGTACATCATGGGAAGGGTTTCCTAGTTTCCAGTTATATTTGTTGTCAATTCTTGTGGAGCATTGCTATTTTTTTCAATGTTTTAAACCATTTGAAAATGGTTGTAATAACCAAGTGTGCAGTGTGCAATTTGCACACTTTTTGCATGTTGTAATAATTTTTGGCCACTATTTTCTGGTGCTTACAGGGAATGTTTCTTTTATTATGAAGTATTTTTGATACCAACATTGTTTGATATATCTTTGCTTTATTTCCTGCCTAATGCCTCTGCACTAAACCTGGGCGGAGTTGCACTATGCGGCACTATGCGAACAGCAAACAAATCTCAGCCGCACTACACAGAGCTATGCGAGTGGCGGAGTATGATAGAAGAATGCTGTTTGCAATGATTGGACAGTGCCGGATGCTTGTCCGCACTGTGCAATCATTGCATACGGCACCATGCACAGTGCAAGTGGTCCCTGCTTTCCTTTTGTGCCGCTCAAGTAGATTTTTACTTGGGCGGCAGCTTTCTCAATGGGAACGGGCAGTTTCTCAACGCGAACTGTCACAAGCATTCGCGACCACTCGCAAGAGAAACATGCTGCCCCCTGCATTGAGAAATGTCGCTGGGATGTTGATTTTCCAAGCTCGCGCTCGCCAACTTGATGTTGACGATCGCGAACGAGGTAAAAAACTTTGCTACGCAACAGAAAGTGTCGTTTTTTGGAACTCAGTGATCTCCGCTTAACACGGAGTGCAGGAAAAGTGAGGTCCAAGAAACGCTTAGGAAGATGCATTTCAGCCTACAAATGGCTTCATCAGTGCTGGTTTCAATGGCTCCTTCTTCCAGGGGGGGCAAATGCACAGATTTAAATATCGTGGCCACTCCCCATCAGATGGTCTCGCGCTCCTCCTCAGCTCAACGATGTTCAGGTGTCCTGCGCTCAAACCAACCAAGCAGATGCATGCTGGGGCTAAGAGTCCTCAGAGGAAGCCTATTCAGTGACGGGGCATCTCCTAACAACATGTGATGTCCCAACTGGTTGGCTAGGGATCCCAAAGCCGCCAGAGGTACCTGGAATGATTTTGCCTTCCTATGTCCCCTTCTCAGGCAAACAGTGTTGCCTCCTCTCTCCTCATCTAACCTCCGGACGCTGAAAGCAGGCTTGGTCAACTGCCGGTCTCTCCCCCGTCATGCCAACGACATCTGGATGTCTATTTCCTCTGACGAGTGGGATATTTTATTTCTCACTGAGTCCTGGATCACTGATTCCTCCTCTCCGGATATCTATCTGGCCATCCCCCCAGGCTACGACATAAAATGCATTAACCGGGCTGGAGGAAAATCTGGAGGCGGACTAGCCGTCATCCTCAAATCCCATCTTCAGCTGACCATTACCAAACTTACCAATATTGGCATAATTGAAGCCATGTACTTCTCTGTAGCTGACTCCGCGGCAGTTATACTGGCTGGCACCTTAGTTTATAACCCCCCAACCGCCGCCTCCCCTTCACTTACTGCTCTTACCCACCAGCTGGCTGATCTATCCCTTAAACACCAATATTTCCTAGTCCTAGGTGACTTTAACCTCCACGTAGATAACCCTCTCTGTGTGAAGGCGAACAATCTGTTGGAAACCATGGATAGTCTGAACCTTACACAACTAGTCACCGGTCCCACTCATGTGGCTGGTCACACCCTGGACCTTATTTTCGCCAATTTTTCGACTATCACTGTCCTCCCCCCCCCTCCCCCTTACTTGGTCCGACCACTATCTTATCCCTTTCTCTCTTGTCCTTGGCCGGAAAGCTGTCGCCCTGGCACCCAGGAAGGAGTTGGGAAGAAAGTGGCACAAGGTCACATGTGCCACCTTGGACCCGGTATTCCACGTCCAGACGGATTACCCTTCCTCTGATATTGACGGAAATGTTTCTAGGCTAAACACTGCCCTTTTCAATGCTAGCGACTCCATTGCTCCCCTTAAAATCATTGCCTCCACTAGATCTCGCCCCTCCGCCCCCTGGTTCTCCACCTCCCTCCGTGAGGAAAAAAGCAGATGCAAAGCACTCGAACGTAAGTGGAGACTAAACTATGACCCCGAAGCTAAACTTACTTACAAATCTGCCTTGAAAAAATTCCTCAAACAAAAAAAAAATCACTATGAAAGACCATTTCTCTCTTCAAATGGCCAATGCCAAAAACTCGTCAAAAACCCTCTTCACCATTGTCAAAGACTTCATTAATCCTCCGGCTAGGGCCACTCAGAACTCTGCGAGTCAGGCCCTGTGCGAGGGACTCTCTGATTATTTCCTTGAAAAAATTAACAAACTCTGCATCTCTTTCCCTAAAGGGCTAGCCTCCCTGCCTCCCCCCACTAGTCCCCCAGCTTCTTCGTCCTTCCTCTCCTTCAATAAACTCAACCGGGACGATGCTATTAGGTTACTTACCCATTGCAAATCTGGCGCTCCCTCTGACCCTGTCCCTGCGAAACTCATGGGAGAGCTGGCGCCCTCGCTAGCCAGCTCCTTCCTCTCCATCTGGAACGCCTCCCTTCACCATGGCTTTTTCCCTACCACTTGGAAGGAGGCCTTGGTGATTCCCATCCTAAAAAAGGCTGATGCTGATCCCACTGTTTTCACCAACTACCGCCCCATTTCCCTTCTCCCCAAACCCGCTAAGGTCCTGGAAAAAGCCGTGCAGTTGCAACTCACGGAGTATTTGGAAAGCAACTCTCTACTTCACGACTCACAATCCGGATTTCGGGCGGGATTCAGCACGGAGACGGCATTACTGGAAGTATCGGAAACAATTCGGGAATGCGTGGACAGGGGCGAGGAGGCCATGCTGGTCCTCCTCGACCTGTCCGCAGCATTTGATACGGTCTCCCACCTCATCCTCCTTGACCGACTCAAACAGATAGGCATTGGCGGCACTGCCTTTAGCTGGATCGAGTCCTTCCTCTCAGGAAGAAGTCAGAGGGTACTGTTGCGGCCTTTTAAATCGGACGAAAAACCCCTGTCATGTGGTGTGCCACAAGGCTCCGCCCTCAGCCCCCTGTTTTTTAACATCTATCTCGCCCCACTGGCCGATGTTGTGGAGTCCTACGGAGTCAGGGTGGTCTCCTATGCTGACGATACTCAGCTGGTGTTCTCCTTCAGAGACCACTCGGACTCCGCGTTCTCCAACTTCCGCCAGTGCCTCAACAACATCAGTGTCTGGATGACTGATAACCATCTTAGACTCAATGCAGACAAGACAGAGGTGCTGTTTTTCAACCAGAAAAATCCCATCCCTTCCTCTTGCTGGTGGCCCACGGCACTTGATCCCGCTCCCTCTCCTGTCCACTCTGCTCGTAACCTGGGTTTTCAGTTTGACGACTCCCTCTCATGCAAAACTCAGGTCAATAAAGTGACCTCTGCCTGCTTCCTGAAGTTGCGCATGATCAAAAAGATACTCCCCTATCTCCCTCTGGATTCCCGCCATACAGTGACCCATGCCCTCATCACGTCTCACTTGGACTACGCTAACAGCCTTTATGCTGGTGCCCCCCAATATCTGATAGACCGGCTTCAGATTGTCCAGAATGCGGCGGCCAGATTGATTGGCAACATTCCCTACCGTCAATCAGTCTCCGCTTATCGTAAGGAACTTCACTGGCTACCAGTGGCCAGCCGTATCCAGTTCAAAATCCTTACCCTTACCTACCGAGCCATCAACGACCTCGGACCCAACTACCTGAAAAAACGTGTCTCAATATCCCGCTCCATCAGATCCTTGAGATCCAATGACCTCCGCCTTCTGATCTCTCCCCGTTTTAGACTCTCTAGAATGGGTGGCAGAGGGTTCAGAGTCATCGCGGCAAAACTGTGGAACGCTCTGCCAATCGATCTTAGATTCTGTCCCTCCGAATCCATCTTCCGGGCCAAACTTAAAACTTGGCTCTTCTCTGGACTCTGATTTTACTCTGCTGTGTTCCCTCCATGCTCCTCTCTTCTCCCTGGAGGTTCAGGTTCTAGCGCCGGGACACCCCCTCGGGGGTAGCTGTGTGCTCTACAAACTACATAAATAAATAAATAAATAAATAAATAAATAAAGTATGGGGGGGGCGATGCATTGCAGTTTCATGCAGCTACCACAGTTCACAGGCTCTCAGCATTGCTGCAGACAGAGAGGGCGGCCGCCAGCCAGCGACTGCTTGCTGGCAAAACATAGACACTAAAACTTTCTCCCAGGTAGGGAAAAAGGGACGACACAGCTCCGAGGATTAAAAAGGCTTTAATAGCTCTTGTTTTGCGCAAGTAAATGAGGTCCGTGAAACGCTTAGGCAAACACGTTTCAGCCTTCAAATAACTTCATCAGTGCTGGTTTCAATGGCTCCTGCTTCCAAGAGGGCCACATTCACAGATTTAAAAATCAGCGCCACTCCCCAATCAGGTGGTCCCTCGCCTCTCCTAAGCCCAACAATGTTCAGGTGTCCTGCTCTCAAACCAACCAGGCAGGTGCATGCTGGGGCTGGGAGTACTCAGAGGAAGCCCATTCAGTGATGGGGCATCTTTTAACAACATGTGAAGTCCCAACTGGTTGGCTAAGGATCCCAACGCCGCCACAGGTACCTGGAATGGTTTTGCCTTCCTATGTCTCCTTCTCAGACAAACCGTGTTGCCTCCTCTCTCCCAAAGTATGGGGGGCAAAGCATTGCAGTTTCATGCAGCTACCAGAGTTCACAGGCTCTCACCGTTGCTCGAGACCGAGAGGGCATTCGTCAGCCAGCACCTGCTTGCTGCTGAAACATAGACACCAAAACTTTCTCCCAGGTAGGGGATTAAAAAGGCTTTAATAGCTCTTGTTCTGCGCTAGTAAGTGAGGTCCACGAAACACTTACGCAGACGTGTTTCAGCCTTCAAATGGCTTCATTAGTGCCAGTTTCAATGGCTCCTTCTTCCAGGGGGGCAAATTCACAGATTTAAATATCGTGGCCACTTCCCATCAGGTGGTCCCTCACCCCAACGATGTTCATGTGTCCTGTGCTCAAACCAACCAGGCAGATGCATGCTGGGGCCGCGAGTCATCACAGGAAACCCATTCAGTGACGGGGCATCTCCTAACAACTTGTTAAGTCCCAACTGGTTGGCTAAGGATCCCAACACCGCCACAAGTACCTGGAATGATTTTGCCTTCCTATGTCCCCTTCTCAGGCAAACAGTGTTGCCTCCTCTCTCCCAAAGTATGTGGGGTGATGCGTTGTACTTTCATTCAGCTACCAGAGTTCACAGGCTCTCAGCGTTGCTCCAGACCAAGAGGGCGGTCGTCAGCCAGGGCCTGCTTGCTGGCGAAACAGAGACACCAAAGCTTTCTCCCAGGGAGGGAAGAAGGGACGACACAGCTCTGGGGATTATAAAGGCTTTTAGAGTTCTTGTTTTTTGCAAGTAAGTGAGGTTCATGAAAAGCTTAGGCAAATGCGTTTTAGCCTTCAAACGGCTACATCAGTACCGGTTTCAATGGCTCCTTCTTCCAGGGGGGCCAAACGCACAGATTTAAATATCGTAGCAATTCCCCATTAGGTGGTCCCTCAGCGCAATGATGTTCATGTGTCCTGCGCTCAAACTAACCAGGCAGATGCATGCTGGGGCTGGTAGTCCTCAGAGGAAGCCCATTCAGTGACGGGGCATCTCCTAACAACATGTGAAGTCCCAACTGGTTGGCTAAGGATCTCAACGCTGCCTGATGTACCTGGAATGATTTTGCCTTCTTATGTCCCCTTCTCAGGCAAACAGTGTTGCCTCCTCTCTCTCAAAGTATGGGGGCAACGCGTTGCAGTTTCATGCAGCTACCAGAGTTCACAGGCTCTCAGCGTTGCTCCAGACCGAGAGGGCGGTCGTCAGCCAGCGCCTGCTTGCTGGCGAAACATAGACACCAAAACTTTCTCCCAGGGAGGGAAGAAGGGACAACACAGCTCCGGGATTATAAAGGCTTTTAGAGCTCTTGTTTTGTGCAATTAAGTGAGGTCCATGAAAAGCTTAGGCAGATGCGTTTCAGCCTTCAAATGGCTTTATCAGTACCGGTTTCAATGGCTCCTTCTTCCAGGGGGGCCAAACGCACAGATTTAAATATCGTGGCCACTCCCCATTAGGTAGTCCCTCAGCCCAATGATGTTTATGTGTCCTGCGATCAAACCAACCAGGCAGATGCATGCTGGGGCTAGGAGTCCTCAGAGGACGCCCATTCAGTGACGGGGGCATCTCCTAACAACATGTGAAGTCCCAACTGGTTGGCTAAGGATCTCAATTCCGCCAGATGTACCAGGAATGATTTTGTCTTCCTATGTACCCTTCTCAGGCAAACAGTGTTGCCTCCTATCTCCCAAAGTATGGGGGCGACGCGTTGCAGTTTCATGCAGCTACCATAGTTCACAGGATCTCAGCATTGCTCCAGACCGAGTGGGCAGTCGTCAGAGAGTGCCTGCTTGCTGGCGAAACATTGACACCAAAACTTTCTCCCAGATAGGGAAAAAGGGACGACACAGCACCGGGAATAAAAAAGCTTTAATAGCTCTAGTTTTGCGCAAGCAAGTGAGGTCCATGAAATGCTTAGGGAGACACGTTTCTGCCTTCAAATAGCTTCATTGGTGCCGGTTTCAATCGCTCCTTTTTCCATGGGGACCAAACGCACAGATTTAAATATTGTGACTACTCCCCATCACATGGTCTCATGCCCCTGACTAGCCCAACGATGCTCAGGTGCTCTGCTCCTGGGGCGCCGCCGAGGCCTATCCTGGCCCGTATTTTTAACTTTCGGGACAGGGACGCGAAACTGCAGGCGGCACGAGCAGTCCCCCCATTAAAGATTGAGAATGCAACAGTGCCATTTTTACCGGACTACACTGCAGCGGTGACAAAAGAACGACGGAGTTTCTTGGAGATAAAAAAGGCGCTTCGCTACCGTGACCTTAAATACTCCATGCTCTTTCCAGCCAAACTACAGGTTAAAAGCTTTTGTTTTGCGCAAGCAAGTGAGGTCCATCAAACGCTTATCCAGACGCGTTCCAGCCCTTCAAATGGCGTCATCAGTGCCGGTTTCAATGGCTCCTTCTTCCAGGGGGGGGGGGGCAAACACACTGATTTAAATATCATGGCCACTCTTCATCAGGTGGTCTCTCGCCCCTCATCAGCCCAACGATGTTCAGGTGTCCTGCGCTCAAACCAACCAGGCAGATGCATGCTGGGGCTGGGAGTCTTCAGAGGAAGCCCATTCAGTGACGGGGCTACTCCTAACAACACGTGAAGTCCCAACTGGTCAGCTAAGGATCCCAAAGCCGCCACAGGTACCTGGAATGATTTTGCATTCCTATGTCCCCTTCTCAGGCAAACAGTTTTGCCTCCTCTCTCCCAAATTATGGGTGGTGATGCGTTGCATATTCATGCAGCTACCACAGTTCACAGGCTCTCAGCGTTGCTTCAGACCGAGAGGGCAGTCATCAGCCAGCGCCTGCTTGATGGCGAAACATATACACCAAAACTTTCTCCCAGGTAGGGAAAAAGGGACGACACAGCTCCGGGGATTAAATAGGCTGTAATAGCTCTTGTTTTAAGCAAGTAAGTGAGGTCCATGAAACTCTTAGGCAGACGCGTTTCAACTTTCAAATGGCTTCATTAGTACCGGTTTAAATGGCTCCTTCTTCCAGGGGGGCCAAATTCACAGATTTAAATATCAGGGCCACTCCCAATGACGCTGTCCCTCACCCCTCCTCAGCTTAACGATGTTCAGGTGTCCAGCGCTCAAACCAATCAGGCAGATGCATGCTGGGGCTGGTAGTCCTCAGAGGAAGCCCATTCAGTGAAGGGGCATCTCCTAACAACATGTGAAGTCTCAACTGGTTGGCTAAGGATCCCAACGCCGCGACAGGTACCTGGAATAGTTTTGCCTTCCTTCTCAGAAAAAGAGTGTTGCCGCCTCTCTCCCAAAGTATGGGGGGCAACGTGTTGCAGTTTCATGAAGCTACCAGAGTTCACAGGCTCTCACTGTTGCTCCAGACCGAGAGGGCGTCGTCAGCCAGCGCCTGCTTGCTGCTGAAACATAGACACCAAAACTTTCTCCCAGTGAGAGAAAAAGGGACGACACAGCTCTGGGGATTAAAAGGCTTTAATAGTTCTTGTTTTGCGCAAGTGTAAAAGCACAAAATTGTGAATAGGGACAAGAAGAAGGGCACAAACAAGGTTTCAAAAGAAAGTGGCTTTATTGCCAATAAGCTGCAGCTGAGACAATTTGCAGGACTGCAAAGTGATCTGCTTTTTCAGTGAGGAAATCAGTCTTTATATATGTTTTCACAGACCCCTGACACATTACTCATTAACTACTACATTATGGTGTGACCATCTCAGCCACGTGTACATTACAACATCATGGTGCATTCCAGAAATATGTCTACGTTCACACTTTACATTATTCCTGACGGATCTGACCGTGCAGATGCTGGTTAATCTTTACACCACTATCTCCTGACCCACAGCCTTTGGTCGGTTATCTTTGAAATGTCAATGTGCACTGTTTGCTCTTATCAGCAGAGGCCCGTGTTTTCTGCTTTCCCCATACAAATGACGCACTTGCTATCTGTGCTGAGCAAACACTTTACCCTTTCACTTAACCGGGCAAGGGCAGAGCAAACTTGGCACGTCCTAGGTCAGCGAACCCTTTCTAGGAATTGGTTGGTTGAACTGGCTCTATACACAGGTGAAAGCTAGTGAATCATTAAACAAGTTGGAGTTACAGCAGAATGGGCACGTACACGTTCACTTGCCATTCTTTCTGGTTTCAGCTGAATTTCAGACAACTTAATTTTAACCATTTGTGCAGCATGGAGCTACCTTCCATTATGAGTGGCTCATATCATTTACAGGCAGATGTCAGGCATAAATTAATATAAACTACGGTTCATTTAAATGTATTCATTGAAGAGGGCCAACTAATTTTTCATCTTTTACAAAACGACCCTTTGAACCTTAGTTTAAAATAATTTCATCACGAAGCATATCACAATTTAATAATTATATTGTCCATTCTTATCATTGTCAGAAATGTCTATGTTCATCAACTCAGTAGTGACTGTTTGCATCAGCATTTTTTCTTTTTCCTTTAATTTCCTCACTTGGCATTTTGTCAGCTGTCCCAATAGTTGACATCACATTGGCAGGCAATTAATTAATAGACAACAGCCTATTATTAGTAGGAAAATTGTTATGAACACCATTCCTATCTTCCAACCCCATGCGCTCAACCAACTCCAAAGTGAACCTCCTATATCCCATGTACCAGAATCCTGATGTGCTTCTACACCTATATGATGCAATCTTTTTATTGCCTCCCTGACAGTAACAGAGGAGTCAGGGACATAGGTGCAACAGGACGCCCCTATAATTGCACAGACTCCTCCCCTTTCTGCTAGCATCATGTCAAGAATCATTCTATTTTGTAACAAAACTAATCTCACAGCTTGAAGCTCTACTGTAATATTTTCAAGTATACTTGTTGTTTCATTTATTGTTGCTTCTAGTAGCCTGGACAATCTACGTATATCCCCTGAGTTGATAGATGGACCAATCCATGGTATCACTCCTTTAAATATGTCACCCGCTATCTGTGATGCTGTATCTCTTTGATCCACACTTCTCCTGCCTCGCCGTGGTGCATGTCTTTGCATGTCCCTTCGTACTTTCTTTGTGTCTTTTATTGCTATAGCAGGTAATACAAAACCTAGGTGACAACAACCACTCCAACTTGTTGGAAGCCATGTATAAGCCTTCTCTCCACAAATGAAATAAATTGAGTCGTAAAGTGGAATGCTAACATTTCCGGCCGTCATTTCAAATGTCATGTTACAATTTGTACTATTGCCCACCTGATAGGTCCCATTACTCTTAATACAAATACTCCCTATTGCGTTGTGTTTTCTTAATTTTAACTTCAAAAATGGTATATTCTTATTTGCCTCTTTTGACGGGCCTGCTATCCCAGTGCTTGTATTCTGAGTTGGAAAGAGCGGAGTAAAGATGTCAGACAGGGGGAATGTTGCATTCTGTTCTATTACCTCCGTGCAGTTCCCCAGAGTCAGAATATCTGCCATATATTTGTTATATAATGTTCCTGCAGGTGGAGCCCTAGTTGTCCCTGCACCAGCAGTACTTTTCTTTAAATTCTGCAAAACAGCTATTAGTTCTATTTTTACTATTGTTATGTAAATGGCATAACAGGATGCTGCAAAAGGCAGTGGGACTTGAACCAGGGGCAAACTTTGGTCCACCGAAGCTGGGAATTGCAAACATATCCAGCAATTTCCCCTTGGTAATATCTTATTTGTATGATGCAACAAAGTTACAAAGGAATTGTGGTGCATATCTTCTCTGTGGGCAATTTCTTCAGGTGACAAAGTGTATGCAGGTATTGTAGCAGGTGTTGTTGGTGTTGGGATCAACTGTTCCATGGGATAGAACACATCCAATAGATATACAGTAATTAATGCTAGCAATAACAGACAGAATATCACCCCAGGTATGCACATTTTAGACTTATACCATTTTTTCTTCATTTTTAGAGCTGTATTTTCCCTATCCATGCCTATCTAATCTTATACTTTCTTTAATTGGATGTAGTGCTATTGATGACACTATGTTGTGAATTATCACTGTGAATCTTTACTATAATATAAGCTAAACACACAAAAAGCATGAACACATATAAGGTGAGGCTGTAGTATAGAATATATTGCGAACAGCTATTCGTTAATATTTCAGATGGTCTCTGAGAATTTCTTGGTACTTCTCGCCTCCCAAAGATATGCATGTAATTCTTGTAATGCACGACCCTTTGGTCACGTATTTCAACCTTTAGTGCAACCTTACTTAATTTTTACAATATTGTCCACTGTACCTCACCCTAAAGGTAGCTTTTTAAAGCAGGTTGTCCTGCCAACCTGTGAAAAGTTATTTGCTGGTTGCTGCAGCAGCACGGGTGCTCGCAGTGACAGGAGGACTCGCAAATACCTCCCGGATCAGTTCATCTACTAATTGCTGCAGTGGCACGGGCACTATGCAGTTACAGGAGGACTCGCAAATACCTCCTGGATCAGTTCATCTACTAATTGCTGCAGTGGCACGGGCACTATGCAGTTACAGGAGGAGTCGCAAATACCTCCTGGATCAGTTCATCTACTCAACGTTGTACTGGCCCACTTTTTACTAAGAACTCCCTGATGAAGTGTGCTAAACTTTTCTTGTTCTGCAACTGAGCTATTACTCCTGGTGGTAGTGTGCAATATACCCTAGTTGAATTTTCTTAGTCAGAAAGTACTCTACTCAAGGCTTCTTGTAATGCTATACTATTTAAATCTCGCATTAGTTGGTATTCTAGCTGATCAAATACTTCCTCAAGGTAAATGAGTGCGTCTTCGTTGTCTTCTTCACTGCTATTCTCAAAGTCAAAAATTGTTGTCAAAATATCTGTTAGGATAATATCTAATAGTAGTACTTCATCTATTTCCTGCAGAAGATCAGTTACCAGAATTACTGACATTTCATCTCCTTCTTCTTTGTAGACCTCAAATTGTACCTTTTTTTCTCTTTGATCAGTTCTGGTGTTGGCATGTGCTGCTGACCTGGGTCTTGGCTGGATGCAGTCTCAGGAGGTGCCCTCTTTATATGGCTGGCATGTATCCAAGATTTGTTGTTGGTGCACTTCACTGCTGTCTTTGTGGCGAGCAGGACTTGCTGCGGACCCTTCCAGCGAGCTTGGAGACAGTTGGACCTCTGGAATGCCTTGATGAGCACCCGATCACCGGGCTTGAACTTGTGCCCCTCGACCTGCAGTGGCTCTGGAAGGGCCTACTTCACATGCTGGTTGATAGAAGCAAGAGTGCGTGTAAGTGACATGCAGTAATCATTCAACAGTTCATTCGTCATCATAGGCAGAGCATATTTGTCCGGAACTCCCCAAGCTACCATTGGCAACCCAGTGACAATTTCGTGTGCACTGAGTTTGGTCTTGGCATCTGGTGTGCTCCTCATGCTCATTAGGGCAATAGGTAAGGCATCCATCCAGGTCAATTTTGTGTCAGCACATATTTTTGCTATCTTGCCCTTGAGCACGCCATTTTTTCTTTCTACTGCACCAGCGGCCTCTGGATGATAGGCGCAGTGTAGCTTCTGCTGTATTCCCAAGGCTTTGCATGTCAATCTTATTATTTCATTACAGAAGTGACTGCCATTGTCTGAAAATATTGTTTTTGGGACCCCAAAACGTCGGATCAACTCCTTTATCAGGCACTTGGCTGTTGAGATGGCACCATTGTGTTTTACCGGGTATGCCTCTATCCATTTTGAATACATGCACACCACCACCAGGATATACCTATACTTATTTGTAGGGGGCATCTCCACATAGTCTATTTGCAGGGCTTCAAATGGCATTGTTGGTTTTTGAAAGTGGCCTTTGGGTACTGGAGTAGTCTTACCCACATTGTACTGTGCACATACCATACATCTTTGACATATCTCCTGTGCTATTTTTCTTATGTTCTTGTTCACCCAGAATTTGTCCATACAATTTACAATTGCATCCCTGCATATATGTGCCGGGCCATGCATGGCCAAACACATGGAGTAGACCATCCTGTCTGGTAACATATATTTCTCCTTGGCGTCATTCATCCAACATCCTTGAACAAATGACCCGTCCTTTGACCAACCCATCTGTTCTTCTGCTGTTGCTCCTTGTTGCATTAGTCTTATACCTTCAGTTGTTAGATCTAGTGACTTCACTTCATCAGGTAATTCTTGGGCCGTTAGTACTAGTGCTGAATTATTTCTTGCTGTCTGTTTTGCTGTTATGTCAGCAAATGCATTTCCCTGGCCTACCTTGTCTGTAACCTTCTTGTGAGCACTGCATTTAACTATGGCCAATTTCTTTGGAAGTGCCAGGGAGTTAAGTAATTTGGTGATAAGCACTCCGTGCTGTATCTTTGTGCCTTGTGAGGTAATAAAACCTCTTTCCTTCCAGAGTCTTCCAAAGGAATGTGCCACATTAAAGGCATATTGGCTGTCTGTATATATGTTAACACACTTTCCTTCAGATAATTCACAAGCTCGTGTGAGTGCCACAAGTTCTGCTGCTTGTGCAGACAACTCAGGTATCTTACAGGACTCAACTACAGTTTTATTTGTTACAACTGCATAGGCTGCTGATGTATTTCCATCCTCTGTTCTAAGGCAGGAACCATCCACCCACAATTCTCCTTCAGCATCTGCATAGGGTGTATCAGTCATATCTATTCTCCCTTTTGTTTGCTCCTCAGTTAACAAAATACAATCATGGTCTGAGTCCACTAGATCATCAGTGGGAATAGGTAACAGAGTGGCAGGGTTAAGCACATTGCACTTGTGAAGTGTCACATGTGCTGCGAATAAACAGATCTCATACTGCGTGAGCGTGTCATTTGTGAGGTGCTGCGTGCGTGTCTTATTTAATATCAGCTCCACTGCATGTGGTACATAGACATCAACTTCATGTCCCATTATTATGCTTTCTGTACGTTATAGTGATAAGGCCGTTGCTGCAACAGAACGTATACAGGAAGGTAAAGCCTTGGCTACAGTATCCAAGGTGGCAGAGAAATATGCGCATGGTCTTTTGTGGTCACCAAACTGCTGGCATAGAACCCCAAGAGCACTCCCGTCAGACTAATGAACATAGAGTTGGAAAGACTTAGAATAGTCTGGTAGGCCTAAAGCAGGAGCAGAGCAGAGAGCTTGCCGAATGGCAAGGAAGCTTTGTTCATGTTCTGGCAACCACTGAAGGGGTTCGGGCGTGTCCTTGTGGGTCAGGGCCAATAAGGGTTTTGAAATCAAGGAGAAGTTAGCAATCCAATGTCGACAATAACTGGCCATACCTAAAAAGGCTCGCACCTGTTTTTGGGTGCGTGGCACTGGTGTCTGTAGAATCAATTTAATGCGCTTATCATCCAATCTTCTCTGCCCTTTCGACAGGATGTGTCCTAGGTAGGATACTTCCTGTTGAACAAATTGTATCTTTTCTGGTGAAACTTTGTGACCACGTTCAGCTAAGAAATTTAACAAATTAATGGTGTCAGTTGTACATTGTGTCTCAGAGATGCTACCAAGCAGCAGGTCATCTATATATTGTATTAGCACAGAATTAGGTGATAAATTGAATGTGTCTAGTTCTCTTTTCAAGGCCTGGTTGTAAATGCTCGGGCTTTCTGTGAACCCTTGAGGGATTCTACAGATGCAGAAGGTTCTCCCGCTTACAGAGAATGAAAAGAGGTACATGCTACCCTCATCTACTGGAATTGAGAAGAAGGCATTTTTTAAATCCACTACAGAAAAATATGCCATTTCTGGTGACAATGTTGACAATATTGATACTACATTTGGGACAACCGGGAACTGTGGCACCACTATTTTATTAATTTCTCTGAGATCAACTATGAATCTGTAACTTTTTTCATTAGTATTTCCATCGCTTTTTTTTAAGACCGGAAGAATAGGGCTGTTACAAGGACTGCCTGATATTTCTTTAACAATCCCTTCTTTTAGTAAGTCAGCTACTATATCCTGCAATCCCTTTAGACCCTCTGGAGCTATTTTGTACTGTGGTATTCTTGGTAATTTCACATTCTGTTTGACGGTAATTGTTACAGGTGTGATGTTCATTTTCCCTGTGTCATTTTTGTGTTTTGCCCATATCCTTGAATCTATCTGATCCATTATTTGTGCTGTAATGTTTTGTATTCCTATTGATAGGAAACCGTTGCCCATTTCCTCTGTCATTGGTCCATCTACTGCCAAGAAAACTCCGTCTGCAGTGCACTTAATTGTGGCATTCATCTTTTTTAGCAAGTCCAATCCCAACAAATTAAATGCACATTTGTCTGATACAAGGAATGAATGCGTGTCCTGAATTGGGCCTATACTGTATTTCAAGGGTGCTGAAATTGGGCTTGTTACAAGTATGTTGGTGAATCCCACTGACTTATTTATTTTTCCCGAGAGAGGAACATCTGGAAACGTTTTCTTTGTTAAGGAGGAATTGGTGGCCCCTGTATCTATTAGTAATTCCACAGGTGTACCTTCAATCTTACCCCTCACATATGGTCCAGTGGGATGTACAGGGATTACCATCCTCTGTATTAACTCTCTCGGGCCTCCCTATGGTGCATAATAGTCCCATTCCCCTTGGGGCCCTTCCTGATATATTCCATCATAAGGGTGATGCACCTGCATTTTTGGTATTTGTTCATTATCAAAAAAAATTGTGTTGGGGGGATACCCTGCTGGGCCATGTTGTGAGTCACGTCCTTGCTGTTGATATCCAGCTCTTCCCATGCTCCTTCCCCGGCCTCTTGATCTCCCCATCCCACCCCTTCTTTGTGACTGTTTGACAGGGTGTGGGCATTGAGCTCTCCAGTGATCATGTTCCCCACAATTAAAGCATCCCTGTTTGTGTGTTTGTTCATTTTTGGTGGTATGCTGTGTAGGGGGAGCCGAAAATCACCTTTGTGGGCCTCCACGGCCTCTTCCTCTCCCCCTGCTTCTTTGTCCTCTGCCGCTATACTGGTTTGCTTGCTGAATCAAAACCTTTGTTTTTAACTCCTTTATTTTGTTATTTTTACTTTCCAAATCCTTTTTCCCTACCATTTCGTAATACTGTGCTAATTGTAAAATTTCTGTCAGAGGTTTGCATGACCAAGTAGGGTTGTACTCTAGAATCCCTCTTTTAATTGCAGGTTTTAAATTATTTACAAAACAGGAGACAAGTGCGCTTTGTGTTGCTTCTTTTTCAGTATCTAAACCACTTAAAGCTGTGAAGACTTTTTTGTATTCTAGCGAAAAACCCAGATACTGTTTCTTCAGTATCTTGAATGCATGCATTTAATTTTGACCAGTCTATTTGTTTTCTGGGTACCAGTGTATTTACTTTAGCCATTATTTTTGCTGGTAAGTCTCTAATATCATCCGATATATCCTCTCCTTGTTTCCTTTTTTCTGAAGTTATATCTTCCCATTTTATTTTTAAAAATTCATCATCCTCTCTCCTTATTTTTCCCCAAATGTCTGGTGGCAATATTATAGAAAACATTTGTTCTATGTCATCCAGTGTGAGAGTGCCAACTCTTAGTATTATTTCTGTCTGTCTATACCATTCTTCTCTGTCTTGTCTAATATCTGGAAACTGAAGTGCAAATCTATGTAACTCAACGTTAGACCATGGTGTGTGCACCTTAATAGTAGTGTGTCCTGGCTGACTTCCTGGTACTTCTCTCAAAGGCATGATATGAGCAGGAGAAAGAACACAAGAATTTGTTAGTGTATTACCTTCCTCCTCTTTACTTTTTTAAATTTTTGCACATTTGCGTTCTAGTAATAGTAGCGTGTCTAGCCATTCAGCTAATATCTGGACAGCATCCAATATTTCTGTGCTTGGTGACCCTACATCGTCTATTACTGCTAATATTATGTTGACATGAGCACGGGACAAATTGTCAGGTTGGGGGTACCCGTCTTGAGCAGGCCAATATTTCTCCCATTCTTTAAACCAGAAGAAACATTTTTTGTCTAACAGTTCCAAAGCGCTGCGTTGGAGTGCAGGCGTGAAATCAGTTGGGAAGCGGCTTTTTGCATTTTGCCATAGAGAAGTACCATTTTTCATAACATCTGTTACCCACTCGTGTACCACTTTGTGTTCTTTTTCTGATATTTTTATCCGTAACCCTTGTCTTCCTGAGTGAGAAGTAGGCGTACCTTTTTGTGGGGATAACGATATTGTCTTACTACTTCGTGGTGTAACTGTAACCTGTTGTGTGTGTACTGCTGACTGAGTTTGCATTGTTTGCGGACTGTACGGTGGTGGAGTTGTTAATAATGCCTCTATTACAGGATCTTCAGTATGTTCCTGTTCTAAGGGAGCATTAGGTAGAGTCGGGTAAACATCTGGTATTGGCTTGTGAACTGTAAGGCATTTGTCTATTTCCATTTCTTTTTCCCTACAACTTGTTACACATCTTTCTTTTGCCTTCTCCCTGTCATGTGCCATAGCTTTTCCTTTCGTTGTCCTAGGTTCCCCTGACCATCTGTTAGCGGCGTATGACCGCCATGCATGAAATGCATCCCATTGTAATAAACGTACTTTTTTCCCTTTCTTTTCACGTTCCCTTAAACAATCTTCTAAATAAAGCATTTTAGCTCTATCAAACGTGCCATATTCTGGCCATTGTAAATCAGGATTTTTCCTGGTATAATGAGTCCATTGATCTAGATGAACAGCTGTATGGTACCCTTTTTTCCGTGACACGTACCATGCTGGTGTGCCACGAGGAGGTGTTGGTTGAGTGACATCTAAGGCTGCCCTGCGGCCATTAGCTGTGCTCAGAAATAATTTGCTAAGCATTTTTTAATTTTATTTAGTTACTCATTTAATTATTTTTCTTCCTTTATCACTTTTTATTTCTTTTCTAGAAAAACACTGTTGTACACCGTACTTCAACAATATGCATATTTTTTAGACGTCTTTCAGAAGCATGCTCTGTCTTGAGGCAACCTCCCACGGTCCCTCTGAGGCAACCTCCAACGGTCCCTCTCCTGTCCTTGGGATCCTTATGATCTTTCACAGGTTGGACAGTCCTCCTCAGGCACCTATCTTAAAGGCGCCCTCAGACCTCCCCTAGAGACCCCTAATGAATCTCAGTGTGTACCCTCTGATGTATTTAGAAAAACAACATTCAATTGATAAAATTGAGTTCAGTGCAGTTAAGCACTGCCTACCTGATCATCAGACCAGTAATGCCATTGTATGCGTCCTTCTTTGCTGTGGCAAAATCACCTGATGGCTCAAAGGAAGCTGGTGGTGTCTATTGTCAAAGGCTTATCAACAGGAGCCTTCTTGTCTGGGCCTTGCAGGAAACTATGTCCAATCAGCAGCTGCGCAGCATACACCGAGACTGGAAGGCCCCTGAAGAGTCCCGAGACCGCAGTTCTTTACCCCCTGCAGAGACCATCAGTTCCCAGCGAGTCACTGGCACCATCTGTAAAAGCACAAAATTGTGAATAGGGGCAAGAAGAAGGGCACATACAAGGTTTCAAAAGAAAGTGGCTTTATTGCCAATAAGCTGCAGCTGAGACAATTTGCAGGACTGCAAAGTGATCTGCTTTTTCAGTGAGGAAATCAGTCTTTATATATGTTTTCACAGACCCCTGACACATTACTCATTAACTACTACATTGTGGTGTGACCATCTCAGCCACGTGTACATTACAACATCATGGTGCATTCCAGAAATATGTCTACGTTCACACTTTACATTATTCCTGACGGATCTGACCGTGCAGATGCTGGTTAATCTTTACACCACTATCTCCTGACCCACAGCCTTTGGTCGGTTATCTTTGAAATGTCAATGTGCACTGTTTGCTCTTATCAGCAGAGGCCCGTGTTTTCTGCTTTCCCCATACAAATGACGCACTTGCTATCTTTGCTGAGCAAACACTTTACCCTTTCACTTAACCGGGCAAGGGCAGAGCAAACTTGGCACGTCCTAGGTTAGCGAACCCTTTCTAGGAATTGGTTGGCTGAACTGGCTCTATACACAGGTGAAAGCTAGTGAATCATTAAACAAGTTGGAGTTACAGCAGAATGGGCACGTACACGTTCCTTGCCATTCTTTCTGGTTTCAGCTGAATTTCAGACAACTTAATTTTAACCATTTGTGCAGCATGGAGCTACCTTCCATTATGAGTGGCTCCTATCATTTACAGGCAGATGTCAGGCATAAATTAATATAAACTACGGTTCATTTAAATGTATTCATTGAAGAGGGCCAACTAATTTTTCATCTTTTACACAAGTAAGTGAGGTCCATGAAACACATACGCAGACGTGTTTCAGCCTTCAAATGGCTTCATTAGTGCCGGTTTCAACGGCTCCTTCTTCCAGGGGGGGCAAATTCACAGATTTAAATAGTGTGGCCACTACCCATCAGGTGGTCCCTCAGCCCAATGATGTTCATGTGTCCTGCGCTCAAACCAACCAGGCAGATGCATGCTGGGGCTTGGAGTCCTCAGAGGAAGCTCATTTAGTGACTGGGGCATCTCCTAACAACATGTAAAGTCCCAACTGGTTGGTTAAGGATCTCAACGCCGCCAGATGTACCTTAAATGATTTTACCTTCCTATGTCCGCTTCTCAGGCAAACAGTGTTGCCTCCTCTCTCCCAAAGTATGGGGGCGACGCGTTGCAGTTTCATGCAGCTACCAGAGTTCACAGGCTCTCAGCGTTGCTCCAGATCGAGAGGGCGGTCATCAGCCAGCGCCTTCTTGCTGGCGAAACATAGACACCAAAACTTTCTCCCAGGGAAGTAAGAAGGGACGACACAGCTCCTGGGATTTTAAAGGCTTTTAGAGCTCTTGTTTTGTGCAAGTGAGTTCCTTGTAAAGCTTAGGCAGATGCGTTTCAGCCTTCAAATGGCTTCATCAGTACCGGTTTCATTGGCTCCTTCTTCCAGGGCTGCCAAATGCACATATTTAAATATCGTGATCACTCCCCATCACATGGTCTCATGCCCCTGACCAGCCCAACGATGTTCAGGTGTCCTGCTCTCAAACCAACCAGGCAGATGCATGCTGGGGCTGGGAGTCTTCAGAGGAAGCTCATTCAGTGACGGGGGCATCTCTAACAACAAGTGAAGTCCCAACTGGTTGGCTAAGGATCTCAATGTTGCCAGATGTACCTGGAATGATTTTGCCTTCCTATGTCCCCTTTTCAGGGAAACAGTGTTGCCTCCTCTCTCCCAAAGTATGGGGGCGATGCGTTGCAGTTTCATGCAGCTACCAGAGTTCACAGGCTCTCAACATTGCTCCAGACCGAGAGGGCAGTCGTCAGCCAGCGCCTGCTTTCTGGAGAAACATTGACACCAAAACTTTCTCCCAGATAGGGAAAAAGGGACAACACAGCTCTGGGAATAAAAAAGCTTTAATAGCTCTAGTTTTGCGCGAGCAAGTGAGGTCCATGAAACGCTTAGGCAGACACGTTTCAACTTTCAAATGGCTTCATTAGTACCGGTTTCAATGGCTCCTTCTTCAAGGGGGGCCAAATTCACAGATTTAAATATCAGGGCTACTCCCAATGAGGCTGTCCCTCACTCCTCCTCAGCCCATCGATGTTCAGGTGTCCAGCGCTCAAACCAACCAGGTAGATGCATGCTGGGGCTGGGAGTCCTCAGAGGAAGCCCATTCAGTGATGGGGCATCTCCTAACAACATGTGAAGTCCCAACTGGTTGGCTAAGGATCTCAACGCCACAAGAGGTACCTGGAATGGTTTTGCCATCCTATGTCCCCATCTCAGATAAACAGTGTTGCCTCCTCTCTCCCAAAGCATGGGGGCAACACGTTGCAGTTTCATGCAGCTACCAGAGTTCACAGGCTCTCACTGTTGCTCCAGACCGAGAGGGCGTCGTCAGCCAGCGCCTGCTTGCTGCTGAAACATAGACACCCAAACTTTCTCCCAGTGAGGGAAAAAGGGACGACACAGCTCTGGGGATTAAAAAGGCTTTAATAGTCCTTGTTTTGCTCAAGTAAGTGAGGTCCATGAAACGTATATGCAGACGTGTTTCAGCCTTCAAATGGCTTCATAAGTGCCGGTTTCAATGGCTCCTTCTTCCAGGGGGGCCAAATTCACAGATTTAAATATTGTGGCATGTTGGACAGGTCGCATGGAAGGCCCGGTCCCTCCCCGCATGGCGGGGCCCGGACCCCTGCTCCTCCTATGTCCTCCACAAGAACCATCCCGGCAACCCACCGGGGCAACCCCCGACCCATCACCAACGGAACCCCAGCTCCTGAAACCCCCGTATCGGCTGGCCCGGGCCCCTTTCAGCACCCCTGCCCCTGGCCCAGCCGCCATTTTGGACACTACACGACAAGGCCGCGTGGCCTCAGGTCGACCCCAACCCCGGGCCTGGCCAGGCCCCGACATCGAGGCGCCACCATCCACCCAGGGGGTGAAGAGACCACTTGGCAGGTCAATGGGAGAAGGAGTGTCGATGGCTCTCCTCCGCCAGGTGTCGATCGCCCCCAGCCTCCCCGGGCGCTGGCTCCACCCCCCTGCTGGGTGTCTGGACTCCCTCATCCCGGACCTCCCGACCTCCAAGTGCGAGGGTCCGGACATCAAGGGGCGCCAGACCTATAACTGGGGCAGCTCCAGAACAGGAAGGCAGTTGTATCCTGGAGTCGAGAGACACCGAGACAAACTCATCCTTGGAGGTCTGCTGGCGCTGCCGCAACTCCTTCTTGTGAACCATCTTCGGAGCCTGCTGGCGCTGCCGCGGCCCTCTTCATCGTGAAACCATCTTCGAAGCCTGCTGGCGCTGCCGCGGCCCTCTTCATCGTGAAACCATCTTCGAAGCCTGCTGGCGCTGCCGCGGCCCTCCTCATCGTGAAACCATCTCCGGAGCCTGCTGGCGCTGCCGCGGCCCTCTTCATCGTGGAACCATCTACGTAGCCTGCTGGCGCTGCCGCGGCCCTCTTCATCGTGAACCTTCATCGAAGCCTGCTGGCGCTGCCGCGGCCCATCCTTATGAACTCTCCAGCTCGAGGATTGTGAGCTCCATCTCCTACTGCTCCCGTACCGGACCGGTACTAAGACTGTCCCGCTACCCCTTTCCCCCAAAGAGACTAGAATTGGAAGGATCCTCGTATCCTGGTCCCGCTGTATCGTTTTTCACCTTACCTCAAGATTTCTATATAAAGTGTGCAGAACTCATCTTTGTGTGGTGTCCATCTGTGGGGGGGAAGTTACTTCTCTGTACGATCACCGGAGAAGGTCCTCACCAGAGGCCTCTCCCCCCTGTACTCGGCCGACCCTCCGGGTCCCCGTCTAACATTGGTGGCCAGCGGCGCGATCCGAGCCGACGCATAATCGTACAGAGAGTAACTTACCCCACGACACACAGCCACCATGACGACAAAAGAAAGTGGAACAACGGAAAAATTCCTGATGGAGAAACTAGAAGAATACAGCCACAAGGAACTAAAACAATTCTGTATAGAACTGGGCATCGCTACCGCAGGACTGAGCACGAAAGATGACCTCAAACACGCCTTGGAGGCTTGGGCGGAGACGGAAACGCCCTTACCCCAAAACCAAAGCCTCGAGACTACCGAAGCAAACACCGCTCCTACAGAGGAAAGGAGACCGGGCCTCTCGTCCGAGGAGGCCCGAGAACGGGAAAAGAGCCGGCTCCACGAATTAGAACTGGCTCGACTTCGCTTAGATGGAGAACTCAAATTAGCGGAACAAAAAATAACGCTAGAACACTTACGGCTCCGAGAGGAGCGAGAAGAGAAAAAGAGTCAAAGGGAGCTGGAAGAGAAAAGACTAGCCTACGAGCATGAGCGCAACTTGAAGGAACTAGAGATTCGGAGACAGAACAAAGACCTCGGAGTTCCCGGGCACCAGAGCCCCCCGGTCACTACGGACCCCAAGGTCCACATCCCCAAGGATGTCGTCAGAGAATATTACCGGAACGATGATATCCAGCAATGGTTCAAAGCCTATAAAGTGGCAATGACCTCCCACCGGATCCCACGGAGCGACTGGGGAGCCGGGTTATGGGGGAGGTTTGTCAACGAAGGGCGAGACGCCCTGCTGCAACTCCCTGACCATCAGATGACGTCCTACGACCACATAAAAGCCGCCCTCCTCACTCGATACGGGCTCACACCCGAGATGTACCGCCAGAGGTTCCGCGACTGCAAACGGATCCCGGGTACGACTTGGGTGGAGTACGTGAACTTCTTCAGCCGAGCCTTCGAGGGGTGGATCAAGGGCAGTCAGGTGACCACTTACGAGCAGCTATTCGACCTTATTGTATGGGAGCACCTCTCCAATAACTGCTTCGTCGAGCTCCGGCAGCACCTCCTTGACAGTAAACTGACTGAACCCCGAAAACTCGCCATCGAAGCAGACCGATGGGAGAGCACCCGAGTTCCTCGAAACTGGTCCAGCGAACAGAACAGACCCTCCCAAGGGCCCCACCGTCCTCGGGGGGGAGGAGGAGGCCAGGGTCGGGGCCGAGACACCGTCCCGGTGGCCACCACCAGCAACACCCCACCCCCGGCCGGAAGAGGAAGCCCTCCGACGCGACCAGGGTTCCGTGCCAACGTTACCTGCCACCGATGCCAACGACCCGGCCACTACGCCAATGAACCCAACTGCCCGAAAAACCAGAGTCCCATGCCCCGCCAGGTCGCTGCCGCCGCTCTGGGAGAAGAACAGGCCCCAGAAGACCCCGAAGAGTACGGGCCAGACCAGCCCGAGTGGGAACCCGCCGCCATGTCCCTAGTCTGTCTAGGGGAAAGAGACTTGGTTCCGCGGGCACCACTTCCCGCCAACACGCAGAAGTACAGCCAGTGGGTCACCATTAATGGACACCGGGCTGAAGCCCTCCGCGACACCGGGGCCAGTGTGACCGCAGTCCGCTGCCACCTGGTAACCCCGGACCAGATCTTACCAAATGTTCTTTGCCCAGTACGGTCGGCCGACAACTCCGAGAGCCTGTGTCGGATGGCCTGCGTCCCCTTCGAGTGGGGAGGGGTATCCGGCATGCTAAAAGTGACTGTCTGCGACGATGCCCCAGTAGACTGCCTCCTGGGGAACGACCTTGAGAGTTCCCCCTGGTCCGCCGTCGAGCGAAGAGAGCACCTGGGGATGCTGGGTCTCCCTGAATGGCTCTGCGTAACGACCCGGTCCATGGCCGCCCGCGCCATCTCCAGCCCCGAAGAACCAGAATGGCCAGAACCCCCTCCGCCGATCGCCCCCGAAGGAGCAGCTCCGGAACCCAGTTCCCCGGAGTCCAGCGAAGAAGGACTTGATCGGCTCCGGGACCTTCCAGAACTGGCCCAGTGGCGTCAAGAGGGTGGCCCTACTCAGGAACAATTCCGACAGGAGCAGAGAACGTGTCCCTCCCTCGAGGGACTCCGACAGCAAGCCCTCACCCAGAACGCAGGGGACTCCTCGGGGGCCCACTGGATTTATTGGGACAATGACCTGCTCTACAGTGAGCAAAAGATTGCCGAGTTGGGGGCCAGCCGGGTGCTGGTGGTCCCCCTCCGCTTCAGAGACTTCCTCTTGAACCTAGCACACGATGTGCCTCTTGCCGGGCACCTGGGGCAGGACAAAACATACAGCCGCCTGGTGACCCACTTCTACTGGCCGAAGATGCGGAATGATGTAACCAACCACTGCCGGGCCTGCCCGACCTGCCAGGCCAGCGGGAAGAGCGGCCGGAAACTCAAAGCACCCCTGCAGCCTTTTCCCATCGTCACCACCCCGTTTGAACGGGTGGGAATAGACATTGTGGGGCCCCTGGAGCCCCGGACAGCACAAGGACACCGGTTCATCCTGGTCCTGGTGGACCACGCCACCCGCTATCCCGAGGCCATTCCTCTTCGGACCGTGACGGCGCCCGTGGTGGGCCGAGCCCTGATGGGGATCTTCTCACGGGTGGGCTTCCCCCGGGAAGTCGTCAGTGACAGGGGCACGAACTTTATCTCCAAGTACATGAAGTCCTTATGGCAACAGTGCGGGGTCACCTACAAATTCACGACCCCCTATCACCCGCAAGGAAATGGGTTGGTAGAGCGGTTTAACCGCACCCTCAAGGGAATGATCATGGGCCTCGAAGAACCCCTACGTCGCCAATGGGACGTGCTGCTTCCGTGCCTCCTGTTCGCTTACAGGGAAGTCCCCAAGAAATCCCTGGGCTTCAGTCCGTTCGAACTACTGTATGGACACCCCGTCCGGGTCCCCCTCAGCCTGGTCAAAGAAGGGTGGGAGGTGGCCCCTCAGAAGACTCCTCCGGATGTATACAAGTACCTCCTGACCCTTCGTAACCAGACCCGGCGATTCCGGGAACTTGCCAAAGCCAACCTGGAAGCCAGTCAAGAAGATATGAAGCGATGGTATGATCAGCATGCCTCCTCCATCGAGTTCGAGCCAGGACAACAGGTCTGGGTGATGTCCCCGGTTGAACCTTGCGCCCTACAGGACAAATGGATGGGGCCCTTCAAGGTAGTAGAGCGCAAGGGTCCAGTCACCTACCTGATCGACATGGAGTCACCCCGGAACCCCCTACGGGTCCTCCACGCCAACAGACTCAAACCCCACTTCGTGCGCTCAGAACTTAGCCTCCTGATGGCTACTGACAGTGGGGCTGAAGAAGACTCCGAGCCCCTCCCTGACCTGCTGAAAACACTCGAAAAAGACGGCTCAGTGGAAGGGGTCAGACTCTCCGATGCCTTGTCCCCAGAGCAACGCCAAGACTGCCGAGACCTTCTGCTCCAATTTTCCGACCTGTTTTCCCTCATCCCCGGGGTCACCCCCTGGTGCCTTCATGACGTAGATACCGGGGATAGCCCCCCTATCCGACACAGGGCTTACCGAGTGCCGGATCGAGTTCGCGCCTGCATCCAGACAGAAGTCTCCAAAATGCTGGCTCTGGGAGTGATCGAGCCATCTGACAGCCCCTGGGCCAGCCCAGTAGTGCTGGTCCCCAAGGCGGCCGCCCCGGGCGTCGCCCCCGAGCTCAGGTTCTGCGTGGACTACCGGGGCCTGAACGTCGTCACCAGGACCGACGCTCAACCCATCCCCCGGGCGGATGAGCTGATTGACCGCATGGGGGCCGCCCGCTACCTGAGCATCTTCGACTTAACAGCGGGCTACTGGCAGATCGGCCTCACCCCGGGGGCCCAAGAGCGATCCGCCTTCTCTACCCCGGATGGCCACTACCACTTCAAGGTGATGCCATTCGGCATGAAGAACGCCCCCGCCACCTTCCAGAGACTCGTGAACCAGGTACTGGTGGGCCTCGAGGAATTCAGCGCCGCCTATCTGGACGATATTGCTGTGTACAGTCGCCACTGGGCAGAACACCTCCACCACCTCCAGGAGGTCCTGAACGCCCTCCGGCAGGCCGGGCTTACCATCAAAGCCAGCAAGTGCCAGATTGGCCAAGGGTCCGTGACATACCTAGGACACCAAGTGGGAAGCGGCCTGGTGGCCCCCCTCCAGCTCAAGATCGCTGCCATCCAGGCCTGGGAACCTCCGGTCACCCAAACAGAGGTCCGAGCCTTCTTGGGGCTCACCGGGTACTACCGGCGCTTTGTAAAGGACTATGGCAGCATTGTGGGGCCCCTCACAGAACTCACATCCAAGAAGAACCCCAAAAACGTCAACTGGACTCCTGACTGCCAGGCGGCTTTTGAGAAATTGAAGTCCGCCATGTGCACCGCCCCCGTGCTCCAGGCCCCCGACTACAGCCGGGAGTTCATAGTGCAGACAGACGCCTCAGATCATGGCGTGGGGGCCGTCCTCTCCCAACTCAACACCGAGGGAGTTGACCGACCAGTGGCCTTCATCAGCCGATGCCTGCTGGCCCGAGAACAGCGCTGGAGCACCATCGAACGGGAGGCCTTCGCCGTGGTGTGGGCCCTCAAGAAGCTCCGGCCCTATCTCTTCGGTACCCACTTCCGGGTGCAAACAGATCACCGCCCCCTGCAATGGCTAATGCAGATGCGGGGGGAGAACCCAAAGTTGTTGCGCTGGTCCATCTCCCTGCAGGGGATGGACTTCACTGTGGAGCATCGCCCAGGCCAAGATCACGCCAACGCAGATGGCCTGTCACGCTTCTTCCGCCTCGGCGAGGAGAGTACCCAAGAGGATGGGTGACTCTCCCTGCCTTCAGCTGGGGGGGACGCATGTTGGACAGGCCGCATGGAAGGCCCGGTCCCTCCCCGCATGGCGGGGCCCGGACCCCTGCTCCTCCTATGTCCTCCACCAGAACCATCCCGGCAACCCACCGGGGCAACCCCCGACCCATCACCAACGGAACCCCAGCTCCTGAACCCCCCGGTATCGGCTGGTCCGGGCCCCTTTCAGCACCCCTGCCCCCGGCCCAGCCGCCATTTTGGACACTACACGACAAGGCCGCGTGGCCTCAGGTCGACCCCAACCCCGGGCCTGACCAGGCCCCGACATCGAGGCACCACCATCCACCCAGGGGGTGAAGAGACCACTTGGCAGGTCAATGGGAGAAGGAGTGTTGATGGCTCTCCTCCGCCAGGTGTCGATCGCCCCCAGCCTCCCCGGGTGCTGGCTCCACCCCCCTGCTGGGTGTCTGGACTCCCTCATCCCGGACCTCCCGACCTCCAAGTGCGAGGGTCCGGACATCAAAGGGCGCCAGACCTATAACTGGGGCAGCTCCAGAACAGGAAGGCAGTTGTATCCTGGAGTCGAGAGACACCGAGACGAACTCATCCTTGGAGGTCTGCTGGCGCTGCCGCGACTCCTTCTTGTGAACCATCTTCGGAGCCTGCTGGCACTGCCGCGGCCCTCTTCATCGTGAAACCATCTTCGAAGCCTGCTGGCGCTGCCGCGCCCCTCTTCATCGTGAAACCATCTTCGAAGCCTGCTGGCGCTGCCGCGGCCCTCCTCATCGTGAAACCATCTCCGGAGCCTGCTGGCGCTGCCACGGTCCTCTTCATCGTGGAACCATCTACGTAGCCTGCTGGCGCTGCCGCGGCCCTCTTCATCGTGAACCTTCATCGAAGCCTGCTGGCGCTACCGCGGCCCATCCTTACGAACTCTCCAGCTCGAGGATTGTGAGCTCCATCTCCTACTGCTCCCGTACCGGACCGGTACTAAGACTGTCCCGCTACCCCTTTCCCCCAAAGAGACTAGAATTGGCAGGATCCTCGTATCCTGGTCCCGCTGTATCGTTTATCACCTTACCTCAAGATTTCTATATAAAGTGTGCAGAACTCATCTTTGTGTGGTGTCCATCTGTGGGGGGGAAGTTACTTGTCTGTACGATCACCGGAGAAGGTCCTCACCAGAGGCCTCTCCCCCCTGTACTCGGCCGACCCTCCGGGTCCCCGTCTAACATGGCCACTCCCCATCAGGTAGTCCCTCACCCCAACGATGTTCATGTGTCCTGTGCTCAAACCAACCAGGCAGTTGCATGCTGGGGCTGGGAGTCCTCAGAGGAAGCCCATTCAGTGACGGGGCATCTCTTAACAACATGTGAGGTCCCAACTGGTTGGCTAAGGATACTAACGTCGCCACAGGTACCTGGAATGATTTTGCCTTCCTATGTCCCCTTCTCAGGAAAACAGTGTTGCCTCCTCTCTCCCAAAGTATGGGTGGCAACGTGTTGCAGTTCATTCTGCTACCAGAGTTCACAGGCTCTCACCGTTGCTCCAGACCGAGAAGGTGGTCATCAGCCAGCGCCAGCTTGCTGGCGAAACATAGACATCAAAACTTTCTCCCAGGGAGGGAAGAAGGGATGACACAGCTCCTGGGATTATAAAGGCTTTTAGAGCTCTTGTTTTGTGCACGTAAGTGAGGTCCATGAAAAGCTTAGGCAGATGCGCTTCAGCCTTCAAATTGCTTCATCAGTACCGGTTTCAATGGCTCCTTCTTCCAGGGGGGGCCAAACGCTCAGATTTAAATACTGGGGCTACTCCCCATTAGGTGGTCCCTCAGCCCAATGATGTTCAGGTGTCCTGCGCTCAAACCAACCAGGCAGAAGCATGCTGGGGCTGGGAGTCCTCAGAGGAAGCTCATTCAGTGACGGGGGCATCTCCTAACAAGTGAAGTCCCAACTGGTTGGCTAAGGATCTCAACGCCGCCAGATGTACCTGGAATGATTTTGCCTTCCTATGTCCCCTTTTCAGGCAAACAGTGTTGCCTCCTCTCTCCCAAAGTATAGGGGCGACGCGTTGCAGTTTCATGCAGCTACCAGAGTTCACAGACTCTTAGCATTGCTCCAGACCGAGAGGGTGGTCGTCAGCCAGTGCCTGCTTGCTGGCGAAACATTGACACCAAAACTTTCTCCCAGATAGGGAAAAAGGGACGACACAGCTCCGGGAATAAAAAGGCTTTAATAGCTCTAGTTTTGCGCGAGCAAGTGAGGTCCATGAAACGCTTAGGCAGACACGTTTCAGCCTTCAAATGGCTTCATCAGTGCCGGTTTCAATCGCTCCTTCTTCCAGGGGGACGAAACGCACAGATTTATATATTGTGACCACTCCCCATCACATGGTCTCATGCCCCTGACCAGCCCAACGATGTTCAGGTGTTCTGCTCTCAAACCAACCAGGCAGATGCATGCTGGGACTGGGAGTCCTCAGAGTAAGCCCATTCAGTGACGGGGCATCTCCTAAAAACATGTGAAATTCCAACTGGTTGGCTAAGGATCTCAACGCCGCCAGATGTACTTAGAATGATTTTGCATTACTATGTCCCCTTTTAAGGCAAACAGTGTTGCCTCCTCTCTCCCAAAGAATGGGGGGGCGACGCGTTCCAGTTTCATGCAGCTACGAGAGTTCACAGGCTCTCAGCGTTGCTCCAGACCGAGGGCGGGTGTCAGCCAGCGCCTGCTTGCTGGTGAAACATTGACACCAAAACTTTCTCACAGGTAGGGAAAAAGGGAAGATACAGCTCCGGGGATTAAAAAGGCTTTAATAGCTCTTGTTTTGCGCAAGCAAGTGAGGTCCATGAAATGCTTAGGCAGACGCGTTTCAGCCCTTCAAATGGCTTCATCAGTGCCGGTTTCAATGGCTCCATCTTCCAGGGGGGCCAAACACACAGATTTAAATATCATGGCCACTCCCCATCAAGTTGTCTCTTGCCCCTCCTCAGCCCAAGGATGTTCAGGTATCCTGCGCTCAATCCAACCAGGCAGATGCATGCTGGGGCTGGAACTCCTCAGAGGAAGCCCATTCAGTGACAGGGCATCTCCTAACAACATGTGAAGTCCCAACTGGTTGGTGCCAAGAAAAAAGGAGGGTCCCAAAAACTATTTTCTCCATGTTCATTGCCATAGGAAACTTTAGACAAGGCTACAGCCCGAACTCCTGAACGGAATTGCACTAAATTTAGCAAGTTCGGGCTGGACTGTTTCCATGAGGAGCAGGATCAATACTGATTTGTATATGGCTGGGTCTAAGCTGAGGTGGCATGGTGAGCAAAGGAACAATGGATTTAGATTAATTCAGCCTTCCAGCCATCATCTGTTTGCATAGCACTTTTCTCCATAAGTAGGATGGGTATGCCCAGGCATGGGTCCCTTGCACACTGTGCACTGGATTGAAGCTAGACTGGCTGACGAGGGGTGATACACCTAAGCCAATACTAGTATGCTTGTTTCTCCTACAAGGATGGCCTGGCTTGGCCATTCGACTGGACTGTTCCCATGAAAAGCAGGGTCAAGACTGTTTTGCATATCGCTGTGTCTAAATTGGGATTGCATGGGGAGCAAAATAACAATGAATTTAACCCAGATCTCTTGATTGGGGGGTCAATGTTTGATTCATTCAGCATTCCATCCATCGTTTCTTTGCGTGGTGCGGGATCTAGGAACGGACATGAAGAGCAAGATGTCTCAGGAGATTCAAGTTGGCAGGCATTGCAGATGGTTGTCGTGTGACATGAGAAGTCCATTCAAAGTCGCAGAGTGGGCAAAAACTTCAGAATCTTTACCTGGGACTCAGGACTTGTGATTTCAGACCCCTGGCCAGGCCCCGACCGATCGCACTCTGGTCTATTCCCGCACATCCCTGATGGAGCTCAGTTCCCTGCACACCGCTCGCTGTATAGTGCTTGACCCAACACTAGTACCAAATAAAGCTACTTCGATTTGCCCTCACTGCAATAGTGCGATACCCATAAATAACATCAAGATCCACTCAAAGTCACAATCCAATTCCACAGAAGTTAACATTCTCATGGCCCTCATCAATGCGCGGTCATTGTGTAAACACAGTCAGGATATAGCAGACCTCATTACCGATAACAATTTAGATTTCCTTTTTATCACGGAAACATGGACAGATGACTCGTCGGATCCCGACCTAGTGATCGCAGTACCTCACGGATATAAAGTCTACCGACAAGATAGGGTAAAAAAAAAGGAGGCGGACTGGCTATTATAGCTAGGGAACGGCTCACAGTCAGAACCTCACCCATTCTAGCTACTTCATGCGAAGCCTTGCAGTTCGGTATTAAGCTTACGCCCCTTTTTCATTTTAAGGGAGTACTCTTATACCGACCTCCAGGAACAAGGACAGGTTTTCTTGCTAATTTAAGTACTATACTGGAATCACTAGCTACCGAAGAGTCCTTTACGGTCCTGGGCGATATGAATTTTCACCTAGAACAAGTTAACCATAAGGATACTTTTACCCTTATTACTGACCTGAATACACTGGGTCTCAGACAACTGGTTACCTCCCCTACCCACCAGGCGGGACATACCTTAGACGGTATATTCTCCAACGTCGAGGGTCTGCATATATCAAATATCCTACCCATGCCTTGGGCCAACCACTATGCCATATTTAGTAAAATAACAATTAAGGAACTCTTGAGTAAGAAAGTCATTACCCCTTGCCCAGGCTCCTTTAAAGTATGGAAGAATATAAATCAGACAGAACTAAAAAAGCAGCTGGACATTACTTGTCCACTCATGTCTACTGAACCCAACATGGCAACTCGACAATTTCAGGACTGGCTTGGCCATGCCGCCAATCTCTTAGTACCTATTAAATCCTAATCCAGGAATAGAACCACACCGACCGCCCCGTGGTACACAGAGGAATTAAGAATGCAAAAACAACTCAGCAGGAATAGGGAAAGGCATTGGAGGAAAACCTATGATACAGAGAGTAAGACTAAGTATAGAGAATCACTGGCCGTTTACAAAGCGATGATTGTAGATGCAAAAAAACTATTCTTTTCAGAGCAAATTGAAACAGCTAAAAATTCAAGTAGGCAATTATATGATATCACCAAAACTTTGTCAGGGAACGTTCCGGATCTTACCCCACCCCCATCACAACTACTTTGTGATGCACTGGCCAATTTCTTTTTCTCTAAAGTAGATGACATCTACCAAGCTTTCACCTCAAAAATTAATATGACAAAAGCCTCGCCCTCCGAAATCCCCTCGGCAAACGCTTTTACTAGGTTCAAAGCTCTTACGACCGACCAAATAAAGATCATTGTCTCTACAATTAAAACTGGATCTACATTAGATCCTTGCCCTTTCTCAGTCCTCCCACCAGTAATGGACACTATTATCCCGGTCATTACTCAAGTATGTAACTCTATACTGGGTTCTGGGACTCCCTAAAAAACACCCTGTTGAAACCACTATTGAAGAAACCGAGTCTGGACAAAGATGAACTAAAGAACTATTGGCCCATAGCAAGTCTACCTTTTTTAGCCAAAGTGGCTGAAAAAGCTATGAACCAACAATTAACCGAGCACATTGAGAAATATCGACTACTGGATGATACACAATTCGGTTTCCGCAAGTACCACGGTACTGAAACCGCTCTAATCAAAGCCGCAGATGACGTTAGAGCAATTCGAGACCAGGGAGGGACAGCAGTACTTGTACTGCTTGATTTATCGTCAGCTTTCGACACGGTCGACCATAAGATCTTGGTCGACCGTGTCGGAAAGATGGGCATATACCATACTGCAAGAGACTTGCTCGCATCTTTCCTTGCCGATAGAACACAGGCTGTCACCTTAGGGCCTTACCAATCTGCCAAGCTTTCGTTACCATGTGGGGTTACTCAAGGCTCATCCCTTAGTCCGACACTATTTAACATATATGTGTCGGACCTTGCTAATGTCATCAAAGCACATGGGATGAGCCTAACCTCCTACGCCGACGACACACAATTGGTTCTGGCCATCAAAGGCGACGGATGCGAGGTGGCAAAACGCTTCCAAAATGGAATGCTAGAAATCGGAGAGTGGATGGCGTCTAACTGCCTTAAGCTTAATTCCGAAAAGACGGAGGTGGTTATTTTCGGACCCCTCTCATCAAGTTGGTCAGCATCCTGGTGGCCACCAGCCTTTGGAGCTCCCCCCAGCCTGGCCCCTAAGGTCAGAAACCTGGGAGTAATCTTTGATGAGGGTCTCAATTTTGTGGCACATGCACACAAAATAGCGACAACAGCCCACCATAAATTAAGAATGATCAGAAAAATTATTCAGTTTTTGCCAGATGTAGCTGCCAAAACACTGGTCAGTTCTTTAGTTTTATCGCCCCTCGATTACTGCAACGGCCTATTTTTAAATGCGCAGGTCAGGGTCACTAAGAAGCTACAGACAATACAGAATGCAGCAGCACGGCTGCTTTCTAGAACACCTAAGTTCTCTGCCATATCGGCCACCATCAAGAAATATCACTGGCTGACCACTCAGAATCGGATCAAGTTTAAATCCCTTTGTATAGTGTACAAGGCACTTAACGATCAAGGACCGCATTTTCTTAAGGATCAGTTGATATCCTACAAACCAGCTAGACAGCTTCGATCCACCCCCCTTAACCAACTAGTGGTCCCACGATCCAAAACAGTTTCCTGGGGTGACCGCCGCTTTGTAGTTGCAGCACCCAAATTATGGAACACCTTGCCTCAACACATCAGGCTAAGCCCCTCACTCCTGCAATTTCGCAAGAGATTGAAGACCTGGCTTTTTAATCAGTAATACTATTAATAACTTTCTGGAGCCATTAACACCTAGGGAAATTATGTGAATTGTCTAGCGCCGAGACGCTTGCGGGTATTTGTTCGCTCTTTATAAATGGTAAAATTAAATTAAATTAAGGAAACACTCTGATGCTAGCCAAGGGTCCATGACTTGGATGGGAACCTACTGGGGATCAGAGTTCACTCCAGCAGAGGGCAGCAGTAGGCAGTAGGGCTCAGGCAGGCCCAGTTGGTGCTGGTCAGCTTTGCAGTTGCAGGGAGTAAGCATGGGCGGAAAATCCGTTTCGCTCGTGGATTTTGCGGATTTTCGGTAAATTCGCAATCCGCGAGATTCGCGAATCTCCCGCAAAATCCGCAAATCCGCGAGCAGCGGATTTTGCTCGCACTGCTCGCACTGTTCGCGTGAGTTCGCGGCTTCCCAGTACAACTTCGCGCCCCGCGAATAAGTGCAAAATTACAGAAATACGATTTTAGCAAAACTGAAACTACTTACCAGGTTCAAAAGTTCAGGCTCATCATTAGTAGCCATTTCCTGTAGTGCTTCCTGAGGGGCCCCTCCAGAGTTCAGTTGCCAGTTGCAATTATTATGTGACCCTGCTCTGAACCTCAGAATAGTTACACATATGCCACAAAGGTCCTGAATTACAGCTAAGGGAGACAAGCAGGAGCCAGGCTGGAAGTTCAAATCCATTAATCAGCCCCTAATTCATTATTGTCAGTTGGGGCAGGGCAGGTGTTGTAACTAATTTTGCAACAATGAAAGCACTTAGCAAGTACAAAAGATCACTAATCAGGAAGCACTAAGGAAGCAGGTGCCAGCTAAAAAAATATTCTGTGACACATTAATCAGCCCCAAATTAATTCAGGTCACTTGAGGCAGGGAAGGTGTGCTTGCGTTGCCACAATAATGTACACTGACTGGACAACCAGAGGGTGCTGTGATGAAACAGAGGGTGGCATGGGTGGGCCAGAGGGTGGCATGAGTAGTCAGAGAGTGGCAGTGGTGACAGAGAGTGGCAGTGATGAAGAAGAGTGTCCCAAACAGGCTGGACACGTAGAAACAACAAGTTCGCGAAACTTGCGACCCGACAGGTAAGTTCGCAATTTGCGAAAGTGTACAAAACCCTCGCGAACTGGCAGAAACCAGCGCAAACACACAAAAAAAATCCGCAAATTCGCGAGAATTCGCGGATTTTGCGGATTGCGAGTTCGCAAATCCGCAAAATTCGCGAACGCGAGATTCGCAAAATTCGCCCATGCTTAGCAGAGAGGCCCCTGGAAGGTTGCATTGTCCCTGTAGCTTAAACAGGAGGTCAGTCAACTAACTCTTGGAGTCATTTCCATGGAGCCTGAGCTCAATCAAGCAGGTCCAATATTCCATCTTCAAATAGCAGGGCAATTCTTCTTTTTAATCTTCCACAGGTCAAGGAGTGTTCTGATGAGAGGTTTGAAGGTACCACTTATACTTTCAGTGCCAGTCTGCAGGTGAGGGATGTCCCCTTTGTCTAAACTTCAGTCTTTCCTATATTTGGCTCAAAACTGTTTAGGGTAACAAAGGGGAGACAGTGAGTCGTGCCTTTAAGATATTCTCATTGTCAGGGCATGTAAAACTGAAGTAAACCTTTGTTACTTTTTAAATACAGTGCACTCTTCCCTATGCACCATTAGGGCTTGCCTTAGGGGTAACTTATAAGTATTAAACAGGAATGCTTAGGCCTAGCAAAAGGCTTATTGTGCCTGGTTGGAATGGCAGTTTAGTTAACAATTGTACAAGAGATTTAGTGGCAGACGTAAGATATGTTTTGCAGTGCTACCTTAGTGGGGGAGAGGGGGCACAATCAGTGCTACAGCCCACTAGTAACATTTAATTTACAGGCAGTGGGTACATTTAGTACCATGTACTAGGGTTTTACACGTAAATTAAATATACCAGTCAGGTGTAGGCTAATTTTACAATGTTTTAAAGGGAAAGCACACTCAGTTTACCAGTGATTAGCAGGAGGAATGTGCACAGAGTCCTAAAAGCCAACATAACTGTGTTCAGCGAAGGAAGGCAAATTTCTGGGGTGACCTGGCTTAGAGGGCAAGGTCGAACACCAACTCATTCTGTTGCTGCTTTTAACAATTAGAACTCATATTACCAGCCCACTAAATAGTAATATTTCTGCAGGTTGTAAGGCTGACCAAGAGATATTGAAACCATCACCACTGACATTGATTAGATGCAAATATACCTCATGGGTATCTCACCTTTTTAGGTCGAGCTTCAGGCATTGCTTTAGCAATGCTTGTTGGTGAGATATTTAGTAAGGGGCACCAGAAAATGCTCCCAAAGACCTTTGGAATGCGGTTTATGGCCAGTGCATGTGAGGCATTGAAGTGCGAAGCTGGCATCTGGCATCGGACTTGAAAGCAGCAGACTGCTTTCGCCAGCGCGCGCTCGGCCTCACTTCCTGCTCCCCCTCTTACAACAATTAACTTTCGTTATCGCTCACACCCCATATGCTCGTTCCTTCCCACCCTTCCTTTGATGTCCGCTTTTCTTGGGGGTTTGTAAATGTAAATGTAATGTAATGTAAATGTATTGCGATTTATATAGCGCATGTATCACCCGAAGGCATCAAGTAGGTGTGGGCGGAAAATCCGTTTCGCTCGCGGATTTTGCGGATTTTCGGGAAATTCGCAATCCGCGAGATTCGCGAATCTCCCGCAAAATCCGCAAATCCGCGAGCAGCGGATTTTGCTCGCACTGCTCGCACTGTTCGCGTGAGTTCGCGGCTTCCCAGTACAACTTCGCGCCCCGCGAATAAGTGCAAAATTGCAGAAATACGATCTAATCAAAACTGAAACTACTTACCAGGTTCAAAAGTTCAGGCTCATCATTAGTAGCCATTTCCTGTAGTGCTTGCTGAGGGGCCCCTCCAGAGTTCAGTTGCCAGTTGCAACTATTATGTGACCCTGCTCTGAACCTCAGAATAGTTACACATATGCCACAAAGGTCCTGAATTACAGCTAAGGGAGACAAGCAGGAGCCAGGCTGGCAGTTCAAATCCATTAATCAGCCCCTAATTCAATATTGTCAGTTGGGGCAGGGCAGGTGTTGTAACTAATTTTGCAACAATGAAAGCACTTAGCAAGTGCAAAAGTTCACTAATCAGGAAGCACTAAGGAAGCAGGTGCCAGCTAAAAAAATATTCTGTGACACATTAATCAGCCCCAAATTAATTCAGGTCACTTGAGGCAGGGAAGGTGTGCTTGCGTTGCCACAATAATGTACACTGACTGGACAACCAGAGGGTGCTGTGATGAAACAGAGGGTGGCATGGGTGGGCCAGAGGGTGGCATGAGTAGTCAGAGAGTGGCAGTGGTGACAGAGAGTGGCAGTGATAAAGAAGAGTGTCCCAAACAGGCTGGACACGTAGAAACAACAAGTTCGCGAAACTTGCGACCCGACAGGTAAGTTCGCAATTTGCGACATTGTACAAAACCCTCGCGAACTGGCAGAAACCCGCGCAAACACAAAAAAAAAAAATCCGCAAATTCGCGAGAATTCGCGGATTTTGCGGATTGCGAGTTCGCAAATCCGCAAAATTCGCGAACGCGAGATTCGCAAAATTCGCCCATGCTTAGCATCAAGGCGCTTGCTTAGGGAACCCGTCCTGGTATTCCCCTGTGAGATACCCCAGCAGGGTATCCGCAAGGTGAAAGCCAGGCATCCCGCCGCGAGGGGCCGTTGTGGAGATTAAGCAAGCTATTGCCCAGAGTCGCAGAGTGTGAACCCGTGAATCGAGTAGGCACCGGAGCCAGAATTGTCGAGTCCATGGACATTTTAGGACTCAAGACCCCGCAGAGCCGGGAATTGAACCCTGGTCCCGGACTGACCTCTGCTTCCCGGTCTGCCTCCTCTAACCAGCCGTGTTTTGTTCGGAGTTCTCTGCACCTTTCTCGTTTTTTTCTGGAGAAAAGTGAAAGCCTACTGTGCTTGTTTACTGTAGCCTTGCTCCTCAAATGCTTGAAAACATTTGACTTGCTAGCTGCAATGCTACATCCGCTATGCTTTGCCTCTAGACATGTTGATCCCACGCAGACTGTGCTGACTCTGCCACTCCTGATTCTGAAACTGACCAACGCAGTCACCACAACGTCTCTTCTCTCTGTCATATGATGTCTGCCCTGCCACCATTTACTTCAGACCCTAACTCTCACACCTCCTCGCCCTCACACACCCTCACACACCGTCCCTCACCCACCCTCACACCCCCTCACTCTCACCCTCACACCCCCTCACCCCCTCACCCCCTCACCCTCACACACCTCCTCACCCTCACACCCCCACACCCTCACACACCCTCACACCCTCACACACCCTCACACACCTTTACTCACTCTCACCCACCCTCACATACCCTCCCTCACTCATCCTCACACCCTCCTGTCACACCCTCACCACCCTCACCCTCACAACCCTCTCACCCTCACTCACCCTCATCCCTCACACCCCCACACACCCTCACCCTCACACTTCCTCCCCCTCACCCTCACACACCTCCTCACCCTCACACCCCCTCACCCTCACACCCCCTCATCCTCACCCTCACACACGCTCACACACCCTCACCCTCACACACCCTCTCACACTCACACACCCTCTCACACTCACACCCCCTCACCATGACATGCCCTCACCCCCACACACCCTCACCCTCACACTTCCTCACCCTCACACTCCCTCACCCTCACCCTTACCCCCTCACCCTCACACACCTCCTCACCCTCACACCCCCTCATCCTCACCCTCACACACGCTCACACACCCTCACCCTCACACACCCTCTCACACCCTCACACCCCTCACTCCCCCTTACCCTCACCCTTACACCCCCTTACACCCCCACAACCTCACACACCCTCATACCCCCTCAACCTCACTCACCCTCTCACCCTCACACACCCTCACCCACCCTCACCCACCCTCACTCACCCTCACTCACCCTCACCCCCTCACCCTCACAACCCTCTCACCATCACTCACCCTCACCCCCTCACACCACCAAACCCTCACCCTCACCCTCACACCCCTCACCCTCACACACCTCCTCACTCTCACACCCTCACACCCCCACACCCTCACACCCTTTCACACTCACACACCCTTACTAACTCTCTCCCACCCTCACATACCCTCCTTCACCCGCACTCATCCTCACACCCTCACCCTCACAACCCTCTCACCCTCACTCACCCTCATCCCTCACACCCCCACACACCCTCACCCTCACACTCCCTCACCCTCACACCCCCTCACCCTCACACCCCAACCCTCACACACCTCCTCACCCTCACACTAGTGAGTTAATCTACCCCTTAGGCGGAAGCCGGGGGCTGTCATAGCTTTTAAGAATACTGCCTTGTCATTGTGTTTATTTTAATTTGCGGCGCCTCATGGTTTCTTAAAACCGAATTCCTTTTAAACATTTTAATAATTTCTGTGTAGAAATAGCCGGTGCGTTTTTAGATTACATAAAAATTGCACTGAACTTAATCCCTACCTCATCCACGTCGCTCCCGACCCCTACTCCCTGCACAGCCGATTCAGGGCTGGTGCGAGAGAGGGGTGGACGCTATCTTGCGGGTACGAACGGGGTAGCGCTCTAGCTGCTGGCTGCCTCCTGCTTTTCCCGCCATACTCAGTTATAAATGATAACCTTTCCCCGACGGCGCAGCGGGCGGGCGCAGCGGGCCCGCCGGCGGCGCGCCAAAGGCGCGCCAAAGGAGAGTCCGTCTGCGCCAAGACCAAGACAGGCGCAGGACGCTCTGACCAATCCCACTCCATTCTTGGTGACTCTATCTCCCCTCCTAACCTTCTTAGTTCTCCAAATCTTGTGTACAGAGGGAGAGACCTCCTAATGTTTAAGGACATCAATAAATGCTTACACTGTCCCTCCATGGAGTCGATATGGGGTCCCTTCTCATGCATTACATGTAAATGGTCTACCCCATGGCTCCCGGAATCTTTGCCTAGTGCAGCCCCTACGAGACCCTGCACTAGTAATTTCAAGGGTGGGTTAATCAATGCCCGGTCCATGTGCTGCCACAGTCAGGAAATCAGGGATTTGATCCTTGATCACGATTTGGACGTCCATTTTGTGACAGAGACCTGGCTTAACGATACGAGCAACCCAGATCTAGCAATTGCTATCCCTGCCGGCTTTACCATCTTTAGACAGGATAGACAACTCGGTAGAGGGGGTGGGGTAGCTTTAATCAGTAGAAGTACTCTTAAATGCCATACATTCAACTTAGGCCCGCTGAAAGGGGCAGAGGGAATAGGTTTTTCTATCTTGCTTAATGCCTCTGCGTCCTTTTCAGGGGGTCTGGTTTATCGCCCTCCAGGTAATGCCGTTCCATTTCTTGACTCAATAGGAGAATGTCTAGGACAATTCCTGGTGCGCTACCCTCATTTTACACTCATGGGGGATTTTAATCTCCAGTTGGAGTCTAGAAATAACGCTCAAGCTATTAATTTCTACCAGACTCTGGATATCTTTGGGCTGCATCAATTGGTGGAGTCACTTACTCACTATGCGGGGCACTCACTGGACGGAGTCTGTTCTAATTTTATGTCACTTTCTACTCTTAAACCAGTCCCACAAATCTGGACAGACCACAGTTTTATTCTGTTTAATATCTGTCTCCCAGGTCTGACTAAAACATCTAATACTCATCAACAGTTAACCTGTAATACAAATTAGAGGAAGGTTGCCGAGACGCTAAAAGCAAACCCCCCCATGCCATCTGCAACCGCCTAGTCTGTCGGGAGACGCCTCTCATGACTCAAGAAATTTGTATTCCTGGATGCACCAAATCATTACAGAACGTCTAAAGCCCACCAATGTAAGGGCGCAAAGCAAAAATCGAATGCCCCCTGGTTCTCGCAAGCTCTAACAGAAAGTCACCTATGTAGGAAAATGGAACGTAAATGGAGGAAATCTTATGATCAATCTGCCAAAATGGCCTATGTCCAATAACGTAAACTCTATTTGGCTAATATTAGGCTGGCCAAAAGAGAATACTATATTAAGGCCATTAGTGATGCCCAACAAAAGCAAAAAACGGTCTTCTCTATAGTTAAATCCTTTACGCATCCTAAAGTTCTCCAGCTGACAATCCCAGTTTCAGAAGCTTTCTGCAACCAAATTGCAGACTTCTTTGAGGAGAAGATTGCGCTCATCCAAAAGGACTTTCCTAGCCTTTCCCCGGGTGCTCCTATTATTCAACTGGAGAGGGGGAACAATGTCCCTCACGCTCTGAGCACTTTTCGACCTGCCCTCCTTCTTCAAACCAGAGAAGTTATTATGGCCTGTAAGTCTGGAGCACCCTCCAATTCCTGCCCTCTCCAGATACTCCACCAGTTAATCGACATAGTTAACCCCATTATTAATACCATTGTTAATGCCTCATTGAGCTCAGGAATCGTACCCCTTGACTGGAAAAAAGCGATCGTCAAGCCGTTATTGAAGAAGCCTAATAAATCCACCACTGACATGTCGAATCTCCGCCCAATATCACTCCTTCCAGTATTAGGTAAAATAACAAAGCAGATAGTGTATCAAGAATTAAAGAATTTCGTAGATACCCACGACATTTTACACCCGCAACAATCAGGATTCCGCCCAAGACATTCGACTGAAACTGCACTCATGGAGCTCACTGATTCCATTAAATTCTTGCAGGATGAAGGTAATAAGGCTGTCCTGATTTTGTTGGACCTCACGGCAGCATTTGATACCATCTCCCACGAAATCCTGATTGATCGACTTAGAGGTATAGGGATAACTGACACTGCCCTATCTTGGATAATATCCTTCCTGACCGATAGATTTCAATCAGTCTCTCTGGCTCCTTTTCTCTCCAAGGACAAAAAGGTCCTAACACGGGTCCCCCAGGGCTCAATCTTAAGCCCCTTATTGTTCAATATCTATATGATCCCACTTATCGCATTAATAGAGTCATACAGCATATTTGTAACATCTTATGCCGACGACACCCAACTCGTGGTCTCTCTGGATAAAAATTCTACTAAAGCAGAGCAAAATCTAAAGACCTGCATGACGGATGTATTCCGTTGGATGGACAATAACCATCTAAAATGTAATGCTAACAAAACAGAGATTCTACCATTGGGAAAAGAGGCCTCCTTTTGCTCCAAGGACTGGTGGCCGGAAAATTATCCCGCACCCCCTCCCTCAGTTGAAACTGCAAGAAACTTAGGGGTCCTATTCGACTCCTCTCTTTATTTTGACCAGCATGTAAGGTGCACAGCAGGAAGCTGTTTCAGCATTATTAAATCCCTTAAAAAGTTTTTTGACTTCTTGCCCATAGATTCTTGTAAATCGGTCGCAGTGGCCCTCATACTATCCCGATTTAAGGCCGGTATTGAAAAATCCACACAAAAAAAATTACAGAGCGTTCAACACGCGGCAGCGAGATTAGTATTGAAATTACCTAGAAGATCCTCTGCTTCCACTGCGCTTCAAACCCTTCACTGGCTACCTCTACACGAAAGGATCTTTTTTTAAATCCTGCTAACCGCCTTTAGATCCCTCAACGGGACAGGCCCAAAATATCTGATGAAACGTTTCACTCGATATGACCCGCCGAGATGCTTGAGGTCATCGGGAGGTAATCTAATCAACATCCCGAGATTCAAGCTTACAACCAAAGGAGGAAAGACTCTCACAGTATTGTCCTCTAGGGCCTGGAATTCCATACCCCTAAATCTCAGATTACTTGTACAGGAAAATGCCTTCAGGAGACAGTTAAAAACCTGGATCTTCAGTTTGCCACACGGCTTTGTAATGGCGGCCATTTAGATTTTCTCCCCAGGTTTGCCCACTAGTCTATCAGCGCCAGGATGCTCCTTCCGGAGCGACAGTTTGCGCTCTAGAAATACCCCATACAAAATAAAAATACACACCCCTTCACCCTCACACACCCTCATCCTCAACCTCACACACGCTCACACACCCTCACCCTAACACACCCTCTTCCACTCACACCCCCTCACCATCACATGCCCTCAAATCCCCTCACCCTCCCTCACACCATCACCCTCACACCCCCTCACCCTCACACCCCCTTACCCTCACCATTACACCCCCTTACACCCCCTCACACCCCACACCCTCACACCCTCACCCTCACACACCCTCAACCTCATTCACCCTCTCACCCTCTCACCCTTACATACCCTCTCACCCTCACATACCCTCTCACCCTCACACCCCCTCACCCTCACACCCCCTCACCCTCACACCCCCACTCCCTCACACACGCTCTCTCACCCTCACACACTCTCTCACCCTCACACACCCTCTCACCCTCACACACCCTCTCACCCTCACACCCTATCACCCTCACACCCCCTCGCCCTCACACCCTCACCCTCACACCCCCTCACCCTCACACCCTCACCCTCACACACCCCCTCACACCCCCCCTCACACACCCTCTCACCCTGATGCACCCTCACACACCATCACTCACCCTCACCCACCCTCACACCCCCTCACTCACCCTCACACCCTCACACCCCCACACACCCTCACCCTCGCACACCCTTACCCGCACCCTCACACCACCTCACCCTCACACATCTCCTCACCCCCTCACACCCCCTACTCTCACACACCCTCTCACCTTCACACACCCTACACACCATTACTCACCTCACACACTGTCACTTACCCTCACTCACCCTCACACCCTCATCCTCGCACCCTCATCCTCGGACCCTCACACCCTCACCCCCCTCACCCTCACAACCCTCTCATCCTCACTCACCCTCACCCCCACACACCCCCAAACACCCTCACCCTCACACACCCAGTCACACACCCTCTAACCCTCACACACCCTCACACACCATCACTCACCCTCAGCCACCCTCACACACCCTCGCTCACCCTCACTCACCCTCACTCCTTCACAGCCTCACCCCCTCACCCCTCACCCTCACAACCCTCTCACCCTCACTCACCCCCTCATACCCCCACACACCCTCACCCTCACATACCTCCTCACCCTCACCCTCTCACACCCCCACACCCTCAAACCATCTCACCCTCACACACCCTCACACACCATCACTCACCCTCACCCACCCTCTCATACCCTCATTCTCCCTCACACCCTCACCCTCACCCCCTAACCTCCCTCACCCTCACAACCCTCTCACCCTCACTCGCCCTCACACCCTCATGCCCCCACACACCCTCACACCCCGTCACCCTCACCCTCACACACCTCCTCACCCTCACACCCCCTCACTCTCACACCCCCTCACACCCCCTCATCTTCACCCTCACACCCTCAGTCTCACATACCCTCATACTAACACACTCCCACCCCCAGTCACCCTCTCACCCTGCACCCTCACACACCCTCTCACCCTCACACACCCTCTCACCCTCACATCCCCTCACCCTCAGATCCTCTCACCCTCCCTCACCCCCCTCACCCTCACCCTCACTCACCCTCTCACCCTCACACACCCTCTCACCCTTACACACCCTCTCACCCTCACACACCCTCTCACCCTCACACACCCTCACCCTCACATCCCTTCACCCTCTCATCCTCACACACCTTCTTACCCTCACACACCCTCTCACCCTCACACACCCTCACACCCACTCACCCTCACAACCTCACCCTCACACCCCCTCACCCTTACACCCCCCACACCCTCACCCTCACACACACCCTCACACACCTTTCACCCTCACACACCCTCACCCTCAAACCCCCTCACCTCTGCACCCCCTCACACCCCCTCACCCTCACACACACTCACCCTGTCCCCCTCACCCTCCCTCACCCTCACACCCTCACCCTCACACACCATCACCCTCACAACCCGACACCCTCACCCTCACAACCCCACACCCTCCCCCTCACACCCCCTCACCCTCACACCCCCTCACCCTCGCACCCCTCACCCTCACACACACCCTCACCTTCACACACCCTCCCCCTAACTCCCCCTCACCATCACACCCCTCACCCTCACACCCCCACACACCCTCACACATCCTCACCCTCACACCCCCACACCCCCTCACACCCCTCACCCTCACACCCCCTCATGCTCACACCCCCTCACACACCCTCACCCTCAAACCCCCTCACCCTCACACCCCCTGTTGGACCCGGCCTCGTGGCGTGGTCCGACCCCTCCCGCATGGCGGGTCCCGGACTACCGCTACCACTGTTCCCTGGACAAGAGCCGCACCTTCCGCCCCTCCGGGCCACCCCCCAGCTCTTCCCCGACGGAACTCAGACTCGTATCCGCAACCTTCTCGGCTGGCCCGGGCCCTTTTCCGAACCACCGTCTCCGGCCCAGCCGCCATCTTGGACCCTCCACGACCAGGCCTCGTGGCCTCGGGTCGACCTCAGCCTCAGGCCCAGCCAAGCCCCGACATCGAGGCACCACCATCCACCCAGGGGATAAAGAGACCACTTGGCGAGTCAATGGGAGAAAGAGTTTCGATGGGCCCCCATCCGCCTGGTTTCGATCGCCCCCGGCCTCCCTGGGCGCTGGCTCCACCCCCCCGCTGGGTGTCTGGACTCCCTCATCCCAGACCCCCCGACCTCCAAGTGCGAGGGTCCGGACATCAGAGGGCGCCAGACCTATAACTGGGGCAGCTCCAGAGCAGGAAGTCAGTTGTATCCTGGAGTCAAGAGACACCGAGACGAACTCATCCTTGGAGGCCTGCTGGCGCTGCCGCGGCCCCTCTTCGTGAACTATCCTTGAAGGCCTGCTGGCGCTGCCGCGGCCCATCTTCGTGAACCATCCTTGAAGGCCTGCTGGCGCTGCCGCGGCCCACCTTCGTGAAACATCCTTGGAGTCCTGCTGGCGCTGCCGCAGCTCATCGTCGTGAACCATCCTTGAAGGCCTGCTGGCGCTGCCGCGGCCCCTACCAGAGAACCCTCCAGCTCGAGGATTGAGAGCTGTACGCCAGATATCCCCGTACCAGACCGGTACTGAGACTGTCCCGCTACCCCCTTCCCACAGAGACTAGAATTGAAGGGATCCCAGTATCCTGTTCCTTCTGTATCGTTAAGAATAACCTGCCTAAGAATACCTATAAAAGTGTTAAGAACCTATCTTTGTGTGGCGTCCATCTGTGAGGGGGTGGTTGCTCGTCCGTACGATCTGAGGAGAGGACCCTCGCCAGGAGGCCTCTCCCCCTTGCTCGGCCGACCCTCAGGTTCCCCGTCTAACATTGGTGGCAGCGGCGGGATTCGAGCCGACGCAAATCGTACGGAGAGTAACTCGCCCAACTACAAACGAAAAACACACAGGAACCATGTCGACGAAAGAAATCGGAACAACTGCAAAATTCCAGATGGAATGGCTGGAAGAGTACAGTCACAAGGAATTGAAGCAATTCTGCATAGACTTGGGTATCGCTACCACGGGACTAAGCACCAAAGACGATCTCAAGCACGCCTTGGAGTCTTGGGTGGAGACGGGAGCGTTCCCACCCCAAAGCGAAAACATCGAGACCACCGAAACCATTGCAACCCCCGAGGAGGAGAGAAGAGCGGGCCTCTCTCCCGAGGAGGCCCGAGAACGAGAGAGGAGCCGGCTCCACGAGTTGGAATTGGCTAGACTCCGCTTAGATGGGGAACTAAAACTAGCAGAAAAGAAGATATCCTTTGAACACTTACGACTATAGGGAGAACGGGAAGAGAAAAAAAGCCAGAGGGAGCTGGAGGAGAAGAAGCTCGCGTACGAACACGAGCGCGGTTTAAAAGAACTAGAAATTAGAAAACAAAACAGGGACCTCGGCGTCTCCGAGAACCAGAGCTCCGCTCCCCCTACGGACACCAAGGTCCACATTCCCAAAGATGTCGTCCGAGAGTACTACCAGAACGACGACATCCAGCAATGGTTCAAGGCCTACGAGGTAGCCATGACCTCCCACCGTGTCCCGCGAAAAGACTGGGGGGCCGGGTTGTGGGGGAGATTCGTCAACGAAGGAAGAGATGCCCTGCTACAGCTCCCCGACGCAGAGATGACCTCCTACGAGCATATGAAAGCCGCCCTTCTCACTCGCTATGGGCTCACTCCCGAGATGTACCGGCAGCGATTCCGAGACTGTAAAAGGATCCCCGGTACCACCTGGGTGGAATATGTGAACTTTTTTAGCAGAGCCTTAGAGGGGTGGATCAAAGGCAGCCAAGTCACCACCTACGAACAATTGGTCGATCTCATTGTGTGGGAACACCTCTCCAATAACTGTTTCATTGAACTAAGGCAGCATCTCCTCGACAGCAAACTGACCGAGCCCCGGAAACTCGCCATTGAAGCGGATCGATGGGAGAGCACCCGGGTCCCCCGGAACTGGGCGGGCGACCAAGGCCGAGCCTCCCAGGGATCCCACCGTCCGCGAGGAGGAGGAGGAGGCCAGGGTCGGGGCAGGGACACCGCCACGGTGCCCCCCGCCAGCAATCCCCCGTCCCCGGCCGGAAGAGGAAGCCCTCCGACACGGCCGGGATTTCGCTCCAACATTGTCTGCCACAAATGCCAGCGACCCGGTCATTACGCCAATGACCCCAACTGTCCAAGAAACCAGCCAGCCAATGCCACGGGTCCGCTGAACCGCCAGATCACCGCCGTCGCCCTCGGAGAAGAACAAGGCGAAGAGGAAGCCGAAGATTGTGAGCCATACCAGACCGAGTGGGAACCCGCAGCCATGTCCCTGGTATGTCTAGGGGAGAGAGACATGGTCCCGCGGGCCCCCTTCCCGGCCAACACGCAGAAGTACAGCCAGTGGGTCAACATTATTGGACACCGGGCCGAAGCCCTCCGCGACACGGGAGCCAGTTTGACAGCCGTCCGTTGCCACCTGGTACCCCAGATCAAATCTTGCCCAACGTACTATGCCCAGTACGGTCTGCGAACAACTCTGAGAGCATGTGCCAGATGGCCCGCGTCCCCTTCGAATGGGGAGGAGTGTCGGGCATGCTGAAAGTGACCGTCCAAGACGATGCCCCCGTAGACTGCCTCCTGGGGAACGACCTGGAGAGCTCCCCCTGGGCAGCCGTTGAACGCAGGGAGCACCTGGGGATGCTCGGCCTTCCTGAATGGGTCTGTGCGACGACCCGATCCATGGCCGCCCGCGCCATCCCCTCCACTGAAGAACCCGAGTGGCCCGAACCTCCACCGCCCGTCATCTCTGAAGACACCACCCCCGAGGCCGGTCCACCGGGACCCGACGACGAAGCATCGGAGCCACTCCACGACCTCCCGGAGCTGGCCCAGTGGCGCCAGGAAGGTGGCCCCACTCAAGAACAGTTCCGTCAAGAGCAAAAAACGTGTCCCTCCCTCGAGGGGATCCGACAGCAAGCCGCAGCCCAGAGCGCAGGGGACGCCGCGGGGGCTCACTGGATCTATTTGGACAATAAGCTTCTCTACAGCAAACAGAAGATTGCCGAGCTAGGGGCCAGCCGGGTGCTGGTAGTCCCCCTCCGATTCAGAGACTTCCTCCTGAACCTGGCTCATGATGTATCTCTCGCTGGGCACCTGGGGCAGGACAAAACTTACAGCCGCCTGGTGACCCATTTCTACTGGCCTAAAATGAGGAACGATGTGATCAACCACTGCCGAGCCTGCCCCACCTGCCAGGCCAGCGGGAAGAGCGGCCGAAAACTAAAAGTCCCCCTGCAACCCTTCCCCATCGTCAACACTCCTTTTGAACGGGTGGGGATTGACATTGTGGGGCCCCTGGAGCCCCAGACATCGCAAGGGCACCGGTTCATACTCGTCCTGGTGGACCATGCCACCCGCTATCCCGAAGCCATACCTCTCCGGACCGTGACAGCGCCCGTGGTGGGCCAAGCCCTGATGGGGATCTTCTCGCGGGTGGGCTTCCCCCGAGAAGTCGTCAGTGATCGGGGCACGAACTTCATTTCCCGATACATGAAGTCCTTATGGCAATAGTGCGGGGTCACCTACAAATTTACGACCCCCTACCACCCACAAGGGAACGGACTAGTGGAACGCTTCAATCGCACCCTCAAGGGTATGATCATGGGCCTGGAGGAGCCCTTACGATGCCAATGGGACGTGTTGCTGCCCTGCCTCCTGTTTGCCTACCGGGAGGTCCCACAGAAGTCCCTGGGATTCAGCCCCTTCGAGCTATTGTATGGGCACCCCGTCCGAGGTCCCCTAAGTCTGGTCAAAGAGGGATGGGAGGTGACCCCCCAGAATACTCCTCCTGATGTGTACAGGTACCTCTTGACCCTCCGGAACCAGACTCGGCGGTTCAGGGAACTTGGCAAGGCCAACCTCGAAGCCAGCCAAGAAGACATGAAACGTTGGTACGATCAAAACGCCTCGTCCATTGAGTTCGAGCCGGGACAACAGGTCTGGGTCATGTCCCCGGTCGAACCTTGCGCCCTCCAGGACAAATGGACAGGACCCTTCAAGGTGGTGGAGCACAAGGGCCCGTCACCTACCTGGTGGACCTGGAGTCCCCCAGGAACCCCCTCCGGGTCCTCCATGCCAACCGACTTAAGCCTCACTTTGTGCGCTCAGAACTTAGCCTCCTGATGGCTACCGACAGTGGGGTTGAAGAGGACTCCGAGCCCCTCCCCGACATTCTGAAGACCCTTGAAAAAGACGGCTCCGTGGAAGGAGTCAACCTCTCTTCCGCCCTGACCCCAGCACAACGCCAAAGCTGCCAAGACTTGCTACAGCAATTTGCCGACCTGTTCTCCCTCACCCCTGGGGTCACTCCCTGGTGCCTCCACGATGTCGACACCGGGGGTAGCTCCCCTATCCGGCACAGGGCCTACCAAGTGCCCGATCGAGTACGCGCCTGCATCCAGTTGGAAGTGTCCAAGATGCTGGCTCTGGGAGTGATCGAGCCCTCCGACAGCCCCTGGGCCAGCCCGGTCGTGCTGGTCCCCAAGGCCGCCGCCCCTGGCGTCGCCCCCAAACTCAGATTTAGTATGGACTACCGGGGCTTGAACGCCGTCACCCGAACAGACGCCCACCCCATCCCTCGGGCTGATGAGCTGATCGACCGCCTGGGGGCCGCCCGCTACCTGAGCACCTTTGACCTGACTGCAGGCTACTGGCAGATCGGCCTCACCCCGGGCGCCCAGGAGCGATCCGCCTTCTCCACCCCGGATGGCCACTACCACTTCAAGGTGATGCCCTTCGGGATGAAAAACGCCCCCACCGCGTTCCAGAGACTCATGAACAAGGTGCTAGTGGGGCTCGAGGAGTTCAGCGCCCCCTACCTGGACGATATTGCCGTGTACAGTCTCCACTGGGCCGAACACCTCCAACACCTCCGGGAGGTCTTGGCCGCCCTCCGGCGGGCAGGACTAACAATCAAGGCCAGCAAGTGCCAAGGGTCCGTGACCTACCTGGGGCACCAGGTGGGTAGTGGCCAGGTGGCCCCCCTCCAACCCAAGATCGCCCCCATCCGGGCCTGGGAACCTCCGGTCACCCAAACAGAGGTCAGAGCCTTCCTGGGGCTCACCGGATACTACCGGCGCTTCGTGAAAGACTATGGCAGCATTGTGGGGCCCCTCACAGAACTCACGTCCAAGAAGCACCCACCGAAGGTACACTGGACCCCTGAGTGTCAGGTCGCCTTTGAAACCCTCAAGACAGCAATGTGCACCGCACCAGTGCTCCAAGCCCCCGACTACAGCCGGGAATTCATAGTACAGACCGATGCCTCCGATCACGGCGTCGGAGCCGTTCTCTCCCAAATCAATGCAGTGGGATTTGACCAGCCAGAAGCCTTCATCAGCCGACGTCTGCTGGCCCGAGAACAGTGCTGGAGCACCATAGAGTGAGAGGCCTTCGCCGTGGTGTGGGCCCTCAAGAAGCTCCGGCCCTATCTCTTCGGTACCCACTTCCGGGTGCAAACAGACCACCCACCTCTGCAATGGCTGATGCAGATGCGAGGAGAGAATCCAAAGCTGTTGCGTTGGTCCATCTCCCTGCAAGGGATGGACTTCACTGTGGAGCATCGCCCAGGCAACGACCACGCCAACGCAGACGGCCTGTCCCGCTTCTTCCGCCTCGGCGAGGAGATTACCCAAGAGGATGGGTGACTCTCCCTGCCTTCAGCTGGGGGGGACCCATGTTTGACCCGGCCTCGTGGCGTGGTCCGACCCCTCCTGCATGGCGGGTCCCAGACTACCGCTACCCCTGTTCCCCGGACAAGAGCCGCACCTTCCGCCCCTCTGGGCCACCCCCCAGCTCTTCCCCGACGGAGCTCAGACTCATATCCGCAACCTTCTCGGCTGGCCCGGGCCCTTTTCCGAACCACCGTCTCCGGCCCAGCCGCCATCTTGGACCCTCCACGACCAGACCACGTGGCCTCGGGTCGACCTCAGCCTCAGGCCCAGCCAAGCCCCGACATCGAGGCACCACCATCCACCCAGGGGATAAAGAGACCACTTGGCGAGTCAATGGGAGAAAGAGTTTCGATGGGCCCCCATCCGCCTGGTTTCGATCGCCCCCGGCCTCCGTGGGCGCTGGCTCCACCCCCCGCTGGGTGTCTGGAATCCCTCATCCCGGACCCCCCGACCTCCAAGTGCGAGGGTCCGGACATCAAAGGGCGCCAGACCTATAACTGGGGCAGCTCCAGAGCAGGAAGTCAGTTGTATCCTGGAGTCGAGAGACACCGAGACAAACTCATCCTTGGAGGCCTGCTGGCGCTGCCGCGGCCCCTCTTCGTGAACTATCCTTGAAGGCCTGCTGGCGCTGCTGCGGCTCATCTTCCTGAACTCATCCTTGGAGGCCTGCTGGCGCTGCCGCGGCCCCTCTTCGTGAACTATCCTTGAAGGCCTGCTGGCGCTGCCGCGGCTCATCTTTGTGAACTATCCTTGAAGGCCTGCTGGCGCTGCCGCGGCTCATCTTCGTGAACCATCCTTGAAGGCCTGCTGGCGCTGCCGCGGCCCATCTTCGTGAAACATCCTTTGGAGTCCTGCTGGCGCTGCCGCGGCTCATCTTCGTGAACCATCCTTGAAGGCCTGCTGGCGCTGCCGCGGCCCATCTTTGTGAAACATCCTTGGAGTCCTGCTGGCGCTGCCGCGGCTCATCGTCGTGAACCATCCTTGAAGGCCCGTCACCCTCACCCTCCCTCACCCTCACACCCTAACCCTCACACCGCCTCACCTTCACAACCCCTCACCCTCACAACCCCACACCCTCCCCCTCACCCCCCCACACCCTCGCACCCCTCACCCTCACACACCCCCTCACCTTCACACACCCTCCCCCTAACTCCCCCTCACCATCACAACGCCTCACCCTCGCACCCCCACACACCCTCACATACCCTTACCCTCACACCCCCACACACCCTCACACCCCTCACCCTCACACCCCCTCTCCTCACACCCCCTCACCCTCAAACCCCCTCACCCTCACACCCCCTCAACCTCACACCGTCACACACCCTCACACCCTCTCACCCTCACTCACCCTCACACCTTCACAGCCTCACCCCCTCACCCCTCACCCTCACAACCCTCTCCCCCTCACTCACCCTCACCCCCTCATACCCCCCACACACCCTCACCCTCACATACCTCCTCACCCTCACCCCCTCACACCCCCACACCCTCAAACCCTCTCACCCTCACACACCCTCACACACCATCACTCAACCTCACCCACCCTCACACACCCTCATTCTCCCTCACACCCTCACCCTCACCCCCTAACCCCCCTCACCCTCACAACCCTCTCACCCTCACTCACCCTCACACCCTCATGCCCCCACACACCCTCACACCCCATCACCCTCACCCTCACACACCTCCTCACCCTCACACCCCCTCACTCTCACACCCCCTCACACCCCCTCATCTTCACCCTCACACACCCTCAGTCTCACATACCCTCATACTAACACACTCTCACCCTCAGTCACCCTCTCACCCTGCACCCTCACACACCCTCTCACCCTCACACACCCTCTCACCCTCACATCCCCTCACCCTCAGATCCTCTCACCCTCCCTCACCCCCTCACCCTCACCCTCACTCACCCTCTCACCCTCACACACCCTCTCACCCTTACAGACCCTCTCACCCTCACACACCCTCTCACCCTCACACACCCTCACCCTTACACACCCTCACCCTCTCACCCTCACACACCTTCTTACCCTCACACACCCTCTCACCCTCACACAGCCTCTCACCCTCACACACCCTTACACCCACTCACCCTCACAACCTCACCCTCACACCCCCTCACCCTTACACCCCCCTCACACCCCCACCCTCACACACACCCTCACACACCTTTCACCCTCACACACCCTCAAACCCCCTCACCCCTGCACCCCCTCACACCCCCTCACCCTCACACACCCTCACCCTCACACACCCTCACACTCACCCTGTCCCCCTCACCCTCCCTCAACCTCACACCCTCACCCTCACACCCCCTCACCCTCACAACCCCAAACCCTCACCCTCACAACCCCACACCCTCCCCCTCACACCCCCTCCCCCTCACACCCCCTCACCCTCACCCCCACACCCTCGCACCCCTCACCCTCACACACACCCTCACCTTCACACACCCTCCCCCTAACTCCCCCTCACCATCACACCCCCTCACCCTCACACCCCCACACACCCTCATCTTTTCTAACTTTTTCTTTATATATCCTTATCTTTATATATATCTTTATCTTTTATCTCTTTATATTTTATCTTTATCTTTTATATCTTTCTTTTAGTACTTCTTTATATTTTAATATCTTTATCTTTAAATTTTTATATCTTTATCTTTTTATATCTTTATCTTCCCTCACCCTCCCCCACCCCTACTCCCCTCACCCCATCCACCTCACCCTCCCTCACACCCTCACCCTCACACCCCCTCACCCGCACACACCCCTCACCCTCACACACGCTCACCCTCACATACCCTCTCATCCTCACACACCCTCTCACCCTCACACACCCTCACACCCCCTCACCCTCTACCCTCACACACCTTCTCACCCTCACACACCCACTCACCCTCACACACCCTCTCACCCTCACAAACCCTCACACCCACACACCCCACAACCTCACCCTCACACCACCTCACCCTTACACCCCCTCACACCCTCACCCTCACACACACCCTCACACACCTTTCACCCTCACACACCCTCACCCTCACACACCCTCACCCCCCACCCCCTCACACCCCCTCACACCCCCTCACCCTCACAACCCCTCACCCTCACACACCCTCACATTCACCCCATCACCCTCACCCTCCCTCACCCTCACACCCTCACCCTCACACCGCCTCACCCTCACAACCCTCACCCTCACAACCCCACACCCTCCCCCTCACCCCCCCACACCCTCGCACCCCTCACCCTCACACACCCCCTCACCTTCACACACCCTCCCCCTAACTCCCCCTCACCATCACAACGCCTCACCCTCACACCCCCACACCCCTCACATACCCTTACCCTCACACCCCCACACACCCTCACAGCCCTCACCATCACACCCCCTCTCCTCACACCCCCTCACCCTCAAACCCCCTCACCCTCACACCCCCTCAACCTCACACCATCACACACCCTCACACCCTCTCACCCTCACACCCCCTCACCCTCACACTCCTCACACCCCCTCAAACCCCCTCACCCTCACACACCCTCACCCTCACACACCTGCACACACCCTCACTCACCCTCACTCACCCTCACCCTCACACACCCTCACTCACCCTCACACCCTCTCACCCTCACCCCCTCACACTCACACAGCCTCACCTCTCACCCTCACACCCCCTCACACCCCCTCACCCTCACTCACACACCCTCACCCTCCCACCCCCTCACCCTCACACCCTCACACACCCTCACACACACTCAAACACCCTCACCAGCATAGCATAACAAAACATAGCATAGCATAACAAAACACAGCATAGCATAATAAAAAAGCATAGGATAGCAAAACCAAGCATAGGATAGCAAAACAAAACATAGCATAACAAAACAAAACATAGCACATCTAAACACAACAAAGCATAGCATAGCATAACAAAACATAGCATAATATAACAAAACATAGCATAACATAACATAAAACAAAGCATAGCATAACAAAACATAGCATAACAAAACATAGCAAAACACAACAAAACATAGCATAGCATAACAAAACACAACAAAACATAGCATACATAACAAAATATAGCATTGCAAAGCATAGCAAAACATAGCATAGCATAACAAAACACACCAAAACATAGCATAGCATAACAAAACACAACATAGCATAGCATAACAAAACAAAGCTTAGCACAGCATAACAAATCATAGCATAACAAAGCATAGCATGAGTAGAGGTGTACTTGAATCCGACCGGGAGCCGGAGGTGAGGTCTAGCGATCAGCAGCAATCTCCGGCCCACAGTACGACTGCAGGAGGCCCGGAAGTGAGGGAGCCGCAGCGGACGAGGGACGCACACACCGACATTGGGCGAACCCACGGCAGCGGGGGATTGCCTGGGAGGCCGCAACAAACATAGCCCCGAGCACAGTACACGGGCCCGGCCGCGGGTCCGAGGCTAACCACCCGCCACATCACAGCGCAGAGGACTGCACACAGCCCCCCCCCCCCGAGATACCGGGAACGCCTGTGTCAGCGGTGGGAGATAGGGGAAGCACGCACCACAGAGCACAGGACATGGCACCGAGCCCCCACCGGGCAATCAACACCGTAGGGCGTACCCCCGCTGGAGAATATTGAGCATGCGCAACAGAGCCCAAGGGCGCGAAGGCCCAACACACTCGTGAGCGAGGCAGATAATTATCCCATTGGGCTACCGGGAATCCGCATGCGGGTGCAATATGCGGGGGTCAAGCAGTGATGACACATTATATTGCTAACACCACCACAGCCCCCTTCCAACCCGCACCTACAGAGAACCCTCCTGGTGAACGTTTGAGAACCTGACCGGGTGGAACAGCCCACGGTGTCGCTTTTTTCCCCCCACGCCTCCGCGCAAACGAGGGGCACCTCTGCGGGGGTGAGGGAACAGAGTGGGAGCCAGGAAGCAGAGCACCCAACCCAGGAGCCAGCACCCCGCACAGACGGCGATACTCCACAAGATAGACTGTCGTCGGTCCCCATGTGGCAATAAGACCCGACCCCAGGGGCGGTACCAGGGGGGACACGGCCCTACCGGTGGACATGAGGTTGTGAGCCACATTGCTGGTGCGGTTGGTTCCTGTGGGTCCCGTTGCCCGAGTCCTGTGAGCATTGCCCCCTGACGGACTGGAGAGTCGCGTGGGGAGCACAGGGCGAGTGAGCAAAATTATCACACTGCACAGCTGCCCACGCGGAGTGCCTCTCCGCGCTAAATACCAGAGCGGACGAGACGGGCTGGACAGCAACGGGAGCAGAGGTATACTTTGCAGACGGAGTGCACGGCGCGCTGTCGGCTTGAAGAGTGCACTACCACAGCGTATGATGGGAAGGAACAGACTGCCACGCAATGGGATGCACGCCTCCGGCTCGGAGGACCCACTGGCCTCATCAAACGAAGATGTGGCCCCCCCACAGGCATTACTGCGCATGAGGCCAAGCTGGATCTTATACTGACGAAAATTAGAGCCTCCAGGGAAGCCCTTGAAACACGAATAGACACAATGTCAACAGGGCTATCGCTACTGAAAGATGATCACAAGAAATTAGCAGCAAAAGTGTCTGAACACAAACTGGCCCTTGCAGATTTGATACCTCAGCAGACGGAACATTCCACGCGGCTAGAAAATCTGGAGAAGCAGATACGGGGATTGAGAGACAGAGTGGACGATGCCGAAGGGCGCTCGCGTCGAAACAACATACGCATTTTGGGCGTGCCTGAACGCAGAGAAGGGGCGAACCCGACCCGTTTCGTAGAGGAATGGCTGAAAACTGTCATAGATCCAGTTGAGCTCACCCAGATGTACAGTGTTGAGAGGGCGCACAGGGTACCCCCCAAACCACCAAGGACGGGGGATCCACCGCATCCTTTGATAGCGCGCCTCCTTCATTTCAGAGACAGGGATGCAATTCTGAAGGCCGCAAGGGAGAACGGCCTAATAAAGTACGAAAATCAAACGGTCTCCATCTACCCGGACTTCACTCAAGCTGTGCAGAAGGCCAGGGCGTCCTTCTGGGGAGTAAAACGTGCCCTCAGGGACCGTAATGTAAAATACGCCTCATTCTTCCCGGTGCGCCTCAGAGTCATTCATGACCATAAAACTTACTTCTCGACACTCCTGAGGCGGCCTCGGAATGGATGGAAGTAGCACTCACGCCGCCCCCATCCCCGTGGGCCGGAGAGGAAGTACCGAAAACGCAAGGATCCGATGGCCGGGACTTGAATCAGAAACGCCCCCCAGCTCCGGAGATGGAGGTCCCTCAGGATGACCGACTAGAGGCGTCTGGAGGCGGCAACCCGATAGCGATGGCACTGCTTACAACTAACGCCTTGGCGTAACATGATGCGAACTTTGGGACGGTGTCAAACAGCCAAGCCAGCTCTCATACGGCAGCGTCTGATACAGACGTCAGCCTGCAGTTGTTCCCACATATCACGGTGCAGATGGCGGCAGACATGTGAGCGTTGGAGCAGCAGAAGCGGTTTGGTAATGTAGCGGATGAACTTTTTGCTTGCCAAGGGGGGGGTCTAGGACCCAGGACACCTGTAGCTGAAGGGGACTATGTTAACGAGACTTTTGGTAAATAACTGTTGTGAGCGTACGACTGGGCTCACACCCCCAGGCTCAGGCACAATTACAGTACGTTTCTACCCCTGTTGGGTTTTATGGTTTGGTCCTCTTCTTTTTTGGGGAGGGGACCTTAAAGTTGGGATAAAGTACGCGCACACAGCACTGAAAATGTACAACATGTGGTCAGTTTTACAATGGTCAGAGGCATTGTCTCGGGATGGGGGTACTTCGGGTTATGGCGTCTCCTAATCATTACAATGTCTGCACTTGGAACGTGAGGGGTCTGGGTTCGGTACATAAGAAACACAGAGTGCTAGCTCAACTGAATAGGCGACAGGTTCACATAGCGTATCTCCAAGAGATGCATCTGAATGGAGCAGAGGACACTAAGCTGTTACGGAAATGGAAAGGCCAACTATACGCCACAGCGTTTTCTGTGTTCTCCCGGGGGCGGCCATATGGATTAGAAACACTGTTCCATTTAAACCAACAGAATCGAGGGTCGACAAGGAGGGCCGATATGTGTTCACAAAGGGGATGCTAAATGGTACATGCATAGTGCTAGGCAGTATTTATGCTCCTAACTCGGACCAATCGAAGTTCTTTGAAGATGTTAGCAGAGTGTTGTCGGATTGGGCGGGACATGAATGGGTTGTTGGTGGTGATTGCAATGCGGTATTGGACCTCATGTTGGACAGGTCACACCCCCCACTACACACGGCAGAAAGCAGGAAACAGGCCATAGCATTAGCACAGTGGACGGATGGTTGGGAGCTAGATGATGCTTTGAGGGTGCTTAACGCGTCCAATAGGGAATACACATTTTACTCCCCGCCACACAAATTACACACTAGAATTGACCGTATCTTCTGTTCCAGGCCACTGACGGCCTCCATTGCGTCAGTGCAACACATGGGTAAGACACTGTCGGATCGCAACCCGGTGGAACTATCATTACAATGGGGGAGACTGCCCACTCCGATACCAACATGGCGACTGTCCCCGGGTCTCTTAGAGGACTTAGTCTTCAGATCCACACTGCTGGACGCTAGCACAAACTACTTTATTGAGAACACCAGCACGGCCAGCTCCAGGCAGATCGAATGGGACGCCTTTAAGGCAACCATACGTGAGGTGGCGATGGGCGTTAAACACCTGGTGCTGGAAAAACTACGGGCAGTGGAGGGCAGTCTGGTGATGCTTGAAAACGAAGCTGCAGGCACGGACGGCACTCTCACACAACTCCAGGAGGCCTATATACAGCACGCGGAACTCTTGGAAGAGTTAAGAGTGATAGACTATAGGGAATACACCACCAGGCACCACACTCAAGCAGATAGAGCGGGCACGCTTTTGGCACGCTTGACGCGCGACGCCCCGGAAGGCGCTCCTATAATGGAGGTGAACAACGGTGCTGGAGTGTTAATTCAGGACCAGCGGGAGATCAATGCCGCGTTCCAACGTTATTATTCTGGTTTATATGGTCCACACGAGCCGCTCTCGGAACAGGACTTTGAGGCTTTCTTCTCGAACATATGTGTCTGTTGGAACCGGCCTCGTGGCGTGGTCCGACCCCTCCCGCATGGCGGGTCCCGGACTACCGCTACCTCTGTTCCCCAAACAAGAGCCGCACCTTCCGCCCCTCCGGGCCGCCCACAGCTCTTCCCCGACAGAACTCAACCTCAGAACCACCACCTTCTCGGCAGACCCGGGGCCTTTCCCGAACACCCGTCTCCGGGCCAGCCGCCATCTTGGACACTCCACGACCATGCCTCGTGGCCTCGGGTCGACCTCAGCCGCAGGCCCAGCCAAGCCCTGACATCGAGGCACCATCATCCACCCAGGGGATAAAGAGACCACTTGGCGAGTCAATGGGAGAAGGAGTTTCGATGGCCCCCATCCGCCTGGTTTCGATCGTCCCCGGCCTCCCTGGGTGCTGGCTCCACCCCCCTGCTGGGTGTCTGGACTCACTTATCCCAGACCCCCCGACCTCCAAGTGCGAGGGTCCGGACATCAAAGGGCACCAGACCTATAACTGGGGCAGCTCCAGAGCAGGAAGGCAGTTGTATCCTGGAGTCGAGAGACACCGAGACAAACTCATCCTCTTGCAACCATCCTTGGAGTCCTGCTGGCGCTGCCGCGGCTCATCATCGTGAACCATCCTTAGAGTCCTGCTGGCGCTGCCGCGGCTCATCGTCGTGAACCATCCTTGGAGTCCTGCTGGCGCTGCCGCGGCTCATCGTCGTGAACCATCCTTGGAGTCCTTCTGGCGCTGCCGCGGCTTATCGTCGTGAACCATCCTTGGAGTCCTGCTGGCGCTGCCGCGGCTCATCGTCGTGAACCATCCTTGGAGTCCTGCTGGCGCTGCCGCGGCTCATCTTCGTGAACCATCCCTGGGGTCCTGCTGGCGCTGCCGCGGCCCATCTTCGTGAACCATCCTTGAAGGCCTGCTGGCACTGCCGCGGCCCCTACCAGAGAAACCACCAGCTCGAGGATTGAGAGCTGTGCGCCAGATATCCTTGTACCCGACTGGTACTGAGACTGTCCCGCTACCCCCTTCCCCCAGAGACTAGAATTGAAGGGATCCCAGTATCCTGTTCCTTCTGTAGTGTGAAGATAACCTGCCTAAGAATACCGATAAAAGTGTTACGAACCTATCTTTGTGTGGTGTCCATCTGTGGTGGGGGTGGTCGCTCGTCCGTACGATCTGAGTAGTGGACCCTCGTCAGGAGGCCTCTCCCCCTTGCTCAGCCGACCCTCAGGTTTCCCGTCTTACAGTGTCCCTCAACTGAGTGAAACACGAGGTGCGGATCTCTCAAAGCCCATCACATTAGTGGAGGTTCGGCAGGCCATTAAGGCCCTACCGAGGAACAAGGCACCCGGGACCGATGGACTCCCGGCAGCATTCTATCTGACGTATATTGACCTATTGGCCCCCCGCTTACACGCACTCTACAGGGAAGCATTAGAGGGCGACGCACTGCCAGGCACGACACTGCAGGCCCTGATAGTGTCTCTTCTAAAACCTGGGAGAAAGCTTTACAGCTGGAGAACTACAGGCCCCTGTCGCTGTTAAATACAGATTCTAAAATCCTCAGTAAGATTCTGGCGACGCGCCTCTCCCACTATATTCCAGACATGATACACCCTGATCAATGCGGTTTTGTGCCGGGCAGGAGTACTGCCCTGAACCTAAGGAGACTCAGCCAACTGATGTCCCCAGATGCCATGGGGAAGGATACCGAGGGGTGCATATCCCTGGACCTCAGACAGGCCTTTGATTCCCTCAGGTGGGACTACATGTTTGTGACAATGACCAAATTTGGGATCCCACCGGAATTAATAGCATGGGTGTCCTTGCTTTACCGAAGGCCCACAGCACGAGTTCGGACTAATAAATGATCTCAGACCAGATCGAGATAGCGAAGGGCACGAGGCAGGGGTGCCCGCTCTCACCCTTATTGTTTATAATCGCACTGGAACCTTTAATGATAAAAGTACGGACCCTTGCGACCGCGGTTGGGATCGCTAGACTTAACACTCATCATGTTATCTCGGCGTATGCGGACGATATATTGCTGTTTCTAAACGATGTCAGTAGCCCGACGCAACCCCTGCTGACAATCTTTAGCGACTTCCAAGAGCTTTCGGGCCTCATGATCAATGAAGCGAAATCGTATAGGTTCGGATTTCATGGATCAATAGTGGAGTCGCACATCCAGTTTACGCCATACCGCTTCCAAGTGGCACCTACGACCTTCAAATATTTAGGCATCCAGGTCTATCGACAAATGAAGGACCTGTTGGACGTAATCTAGGCAAGGCTCTGACCACCTTAAAGACTCAAGTACAGTTCTGGAACACCTTGCCCTTATCAGTGGCAGGCAGAGTTGCAATCTCCAAAATGGTGGTACTACCGAGACTGATCTATTTTTTTACGAACTTACCGATCCTGGTGCCCATGCCCTTTTTCAAAACACTAAACACGCTTTTGACAGAACTGGTGTGGGGAAAGGTAGACGGCGTATAAGCCTGGCCAAACTGCAGCTTCCTATGGACAGAGGCGGTATGAGAGTGCCTGACCAGATTGCCTACAGCTATGCGTGCCAACTCCAGTGGTTGGCGTACTGGCTGGCGGGTCGCAATCTCCAAGAATTGAACATGTCGGAGGCGGACAGGAACCGGGGAGAACTACACCAGTTACTGCTTACAAAGGCCAGGGTGCCTGTGTCGGCCCCACCCCTACTTAAATTAGCACTTGCGCACTGGAAAAATGCGGTCAGTTATACGAACAGGCGTTCATCATACGCACCCACAATACCGTTACTAGGCATCCCACTGGGGTCTGGCACGTTAACAGAACGCAAACTGCGACCCTGGCACGATGCTGGAGTTGTGCAAATTGGGGATTTCTTCTCTGAAGGCAGGCTCTTGACGAAAGTCTACACCAGACACTGAGGGCGTTATTTATACAACATGCGCAAGTTGCACATTACATAGCCACACACTGGGCGAGGGACGGGACGGAGCCGGACACGAATACGCTGATCACTATGCAATACCTCATGGGGACGGGTAGCCACCTGACGAAATGGCTGACTAACGGCATCCAAACCAACAAGGCTCTTTCGCTACAACCCCTTAGGTTACGCTGGGAAGGCGATATAGGAAGGGCTCTCAGCAACAAGGAGTGGGAAAAGACACTGAAACTGCCGAAGAAAGTATCGCGTAACCCTAAGTTCAAGTTCATCCAGCTCATGATTGTACATAGGGCTTACTTGACCCCCCACAGGATACGTGCAATGTTCCCAGATGTGACCGACACCTGCCCCAGATGTCATAAAGAAGACGCGGGCTTCTTACACATGTTTTGGGACTGCCCTAAGCTGGGATATTACTGGGGGACGATTCACCGAATTCTAAACGGGATAGCGCCGGGCAGGCCTTACACATTTGAATCTTACAGCTAAGCATGGGTGAATTTTGCAAATCTGGCGTTCGCGAATTTTGCGAATTTGCGAACTCGCAATCCGCAAAATCCGCAAATTCTCGCGAATTTGCGGATTTTTTTTTTTGTGTTCGCAAGGATTTCTGCCAGTTCGCAAGGATTTCTGACAGTTCGCGAGGGTTTTGTAACAGTTCGCAATTGCGAACTTACATGTCGGCTCGCAACGGTCACGATTATGTGTTTCTACGTCTGGTTCATCATCATAGGTTCCCAGCACCCTCTGTTTCACCCCTGCCACCCTCTGTTTTACCCATGCCACCCTCTGGTACATCAATGCCTTATGCCACCCTCTGGTTCATCATCACTGTAGATTATGGGGGGAAAAAGCAAGCACACCTGCCTGCTTCAACTGACATGAATTAATTTGGGGTTGATTTATTAATGTGTCACTGTTTTAAAATTCCAGTCTGGCACCTGCTTCCTTATCTGTAATTTGCTTTCTGTTGCAGTGCAATTTTTTTTCCAGGACCTTTGTGGCCTACTTGTAGCTATTCTATGAGCCTGCTGTGAGGGTCAGAGCAGGGTCATACAATTGTTGCAACTAGCACTGAACTGGGAATTAGCGGATTTTTTTTTTTTGGTGTTCGCAAGGATTTCTGCCAGTTCGCAAGGATTTCTGACAGTTCGCGAGGGTTTTGTAGCAGTTCGCAATTGCGAACTTACATGTCGGCTCGCAACGGTCACGATTATGTTGTTTCTACGTCTGGTTCATCATCACAGGTTCCCAGCACCCTCTGTTTCACCCCTGCCTCCTCTGTTTCACCCATGCCACCCTCTGGTACATCAATGCCTTATGCCACCCTCTGGTTCATCATCACTGTAGATTTTGGGGGGAAAAAGCAAGCACACCTGCCTGCTTCAACTGACATGAATTAATTTGGGGTTGATTTATTAATGTGTCACTGTTTTAAAATTCCAGTCTGGCACCTGCTTCCTTATCTGTAATTTGCTTTCTGTTGCAGTGCAATTTTTTTTTCCAGGACCTTTGTGGCCTACTTGTAGCTATTCTATGAGCCTGCTGTGAGGGTCAGAGCAGGGTCATACAATTGTTGCAACTAGCAACTGAACTCTGGAGGGGCCCTTGTCAGGAAGCACTACAGGGAACGGTTACTAATGATGAGTTTGAACTTTTGAACCTGCTTTCACTTTCGCAAAACTCGTTTTTCTGCAGAGCAGCATTACAGCAACTTTAATGCCCCACCAAGCTTATATGAGGAAGTTGATTTCTAATCCAAAAGTTATCCAAAGAAAATCAAAAGGCCTCAAATCTAAAAAAGTGCAGGCAAATGTCAACCTGAGGAGTTATTCTGATAAAAATAATCATTTTCAGAAGGTCTATGCTGCTTGCTAGTAGATTTCTTGTGCAGAATTGCAATTTTTGTAATTTCGCGAGTGCGAGATTGTTGCTGCCTGCCGCACCTACATGTTCGCAATTGCGAACTTACACCGCAAAGAAAAAAAATCCGCTGCGTGCGAATTTGCGGATTTTGCGGGAAATTCGCGAATCTCGCGGATTGCGAATTTACCGAAAATCCGCAAAATCCGCGAGCGTAACGGATTTTCCGCCCATGCTTACTTACAGCATATTGGGGTTAGGTCACAAGGAGAAGAAGAGGAGTGTGGATACCAGATTTGTGGATCTGGCACTATTGTTAGCAAAGAGGGCAATAGCGATGAAATGGAAGTCGGCTAGACCACCAGAGGTAGAGACTTGGAGTGGGGAAGTGTTGAGGTGGGGTAAGGCAGAGGGGCAGGAGCTATTCAGAGAAGAACGTGGAGGCCTTAGAAAGAATCCCATTTCCTTAGATTGGAGCGTGCTATTAGTGGAGTTGAACGGGATGTTCAGGAACACGTCGAATAATTGCACACATAGATGGCCGTAGAGGGGAGCGGTACGACTGGACTTGTGGCGGCTCATACACCAAGAGACACACACGAGTGCTATTGGCTGGAAGGCATATCCTTGGGGCAGGATGCAGACCTTGATAGCCTTGTACATTGTTTGATAATATGTCAAAGTAAGAGACCGAGTGACCCGATAGACATTTATTGTGAAAATATGTTCGAGTCAATGCAAGTTTTAGGAATAATCTGTGTAACAAGTAAGTACTGGGGAGGGGAGGGAGTTCAAGAATTGTACTATTTCACACGAAAACGGAAAATTGAAATGTTGGTTATATACTGCTATGGACACCGCAATTGAGGTACGATGAGACTGATCACTATAATATGCTTTGTATCGGTGACTTTCTGTTATCAATAAAGATATTTTTTTTAAAACAAAGCATAGCATAGCATAACAAAACATAGCATAACAAAACAGCATAGCAAAACAAAGCATATCATAATAAAACACAGCAGGGCCTTATTTATGAAGGCCTTGTGCCACCGGTGCGTCACTTTTTCCCATGTTAAAAGTGACGCACCGGCGGCGCAAGGCCTTCATAAATAAGGCCCAGCAAAACATAGCATAGCATAACAAAACATAGCATAGCATAACAAAGCACAACAACACATAGCATAGCATAACAAAACCAAGCATAGGATAGCAAAACTAAACATAGCATAACAAAACAAAGCATAGGGTAGCAAAACTAAACATAGCATAGCATAACAAAACAAAACAAAGCATAGGATAGCAAAACAAAACATAGCATAGCATAACAAAACATAGCATAACAAAACACAACAAAACATAGCAAAACACAACAAAACATAGCATAGCTTAACAAAACACAACAAAACATAGCTTAGCAAAACAAAACATATAATAGCATAGCAAAACATAGCATACCAGACACAACAAAACATAGCATAGCATTGTATAACAAAACATAGCATAGCAAAACAAAGCATAGCATAATAAAACACAACAAAACATAGCATAGCATAACAAACATAGCATAGCATAACAAAGCATAGCAAAAGATAGCATAGCATAACAAAACGTAGCATAGCATAACAAAACACATCATAGCATAGCATAAAAAATCAAAGCATAGGACAGCAAAACATAGCATAGCATAACAAAACAAAACAATATAGCAAAACAAAACATAGCATAGCATACAGCATCATTCTGCACCACCACAGCATCACTCAGGGGCACCACAACATCACTAAGCGCTACCACAGCATCACTGAACGCCACCGTATCACTCGTTCGCCATCACAACATCACTCAGCGCCACCACAGCATCAATCTGTGCAACCATTCAACAACACCTGGTTCAAATATGTTCTCTCAATGTTTCAAGCTTTATTACAAATGTAACAAAAAGTTGTTAATATTTCACTTATGTTCTTGGATTTTCGTCACAATAAAATACACTGAACATAATCTTGACAAACGTTATTTACAAAACCTTAAGCTATTGCCATTATAAATTACAATAACTTTAAGTATTAATTATTGAAAAAAATTAAAAGCCATTGTTATTTGTAATATCAATACATGTAAGTCACGTAAGTACAACACATATTGCATTACAAATGCTATAGGTGTCACATTTGCGAAAGTTATATCTACTGGCATTGTAAATGACAAAGTTCTTAATTTCGCTATTTTCAAAAACAAAACATAAATAAAAAATGTGTCATTTACAATACCAATAGCTCAAACTTTCCTAATGCGAGACCTATTGCAAATGCTTGTTCTATTTGATAGGTCGACAAGTCCAGCCCTAATGTCATCATATTAGAAATCTCTAGATGGTAAATAGTGTTTGAACAGAACACAAGTAATCCTTCTTCTTTTCCCCACAGCCTGTATGTTTTTCTCCTATACCTTACCAATACCCAGGTTCATAACACAGGTGTACAGCCTGACAGCCCTCTAACACAAGACTCACATGAACAAACAGAAGGAAGACCAGAGTTTAATAACAACAACAATACCAGCCCAACAGTGCAGCAACAAACACAACTTACCAGAAAACAAAATAGCTAAGCAAAAACTGGAGATGCCTGTAACATTTTGAGGACAATAAATCAACAAAAGTATTTTTCACTTCAGAACATCAACTCTGAACCACTCAGGAAATGTTTGACAAAGAAATAATTCCATAAATTAGGTATGTCGTAATATGTACAGACTTCAGCCCCTAACAATTAAAACGCTCAATTACCACCTTTATAGATGTTTAGAAAATACACAAGCAAACACAACCCATCACAAAAAAATTAAACATGCAAACATAAATAATATACTTTTTTTAAATGAGAAATCATCTAAACTGGTGCTTAGTGAACAAAATTCTATGGGTACTTAGTTTAAAGCTAAAAAAGAAGAGGATCAGAGAGACATCTATGATTGTCGTAGGAATTATTATAGATAACAATCAAACTACATACTCAAGAGGTGCGTGTTTGAGTGTATGTGTTTGTGTAGCTACATAATTCATATTGTTTACTGAGAAATAGATGCCTGGAAAGTCATGTGTGTTCCATTGAAATACATTGAGAGCAATGTTACTATGAAAAGTAAACCTGCATATTTTTCATACAGATTAATATAATTTCTAGAAATACTCATTAGCATACCTCATATGTAAAACATGTTCCTCTATATTATTAAAGAAATGTAATAGCTGGGTTTCTTTAATCCTAAACCCACAATTTTAACCCTCTTCACCATAACCTTAAAAATATTCCTGAAATAATTAAGTCATACCCTTAAACCCTATACCTTATTCTCAATGTGTTCATCTCTATTCCCTTAATCCATTAACCATACACCCAAAAGTGTCAATCCTAATACCGTATGTCTCACAATATTAAACCCTAGCACCTATAACCGTCATAACCCTAATTCCTAAACTTTTCACTCCTTAACATTATACCCAAAACCCTTAACACTTAAATCTGTACCTCAAAATCTTAACTATTATACCCTAAACCCCTAACCTAAAACCACATTACCTCACATCTATTCCCCTAATGCATAAACACTAGTCCCTGAACTTTAACGTAAAGTTTCATCATTTGTCCCAAGCATGTGTGTGTGTGTTTATTTAAGTGTCCATGGATTCTGAAAATACACAGGCCTTTGGAGGTAGCACAATGTATATATTCTATTTAAATTTAATATTAACATAATGTTTTAGATTCAAAACATCACAGATATCCCATCCATCAAATTCCAAGTGTATTATAATCTAAAGCACTTGTAACATAGGGGAAGAAGTATCTGTCACATTTTGACTGAGTATCCCATCCACAAACCTCTAAATAAGTCCCTCAGCCAAGCATTCTAACACATAAATGACCTTACCAGTTGTAGTAGTATTCAAGCTCACTAATAAATGTCAGTGTTTAAAGAAATTGCAGCTCTCACAAGCTAACACAGCTCCAACCGCCTCCTTCCAAGTCTCCAAGGAAAGTGACCACTGCGCCAGAGATATAGAACTCTCAGCCTCAGTTTCCTAGGCAGCACTATTGGAGCCCTTATGACACTATCAGCAACCATCTGCTTGTTATGTTTCTATTTCTGCTCGTGGCAATGTCTGATGATGTCACAGACACAGAATCTGGAGAGGTTGGAAGATGAGTTGAGAATCCTGGTGTGTGGGAAATTCCAACAAACAAAAGAAGCAGGAGTATCCTTAAGTAAAATGCAGAAAAGGTCATTGTTCCTCAATATGGGAATACCCACAAGCCTTCGAATTCAGGTGAAGCTTTGTTCCAGTGGCACAGTGTCACTGAAACCACGTCTGGACATACACTGTATCACAGGAACAAAGCTATACCTATTTGATGAGCCCTAACCAGGGCAAAACCACTACTGGGTTGCTTGGTTCTGGTTCAGGGAGAACTTAGCCTGTTCTCATTGGAGCAGAGTCAAGAGTGATTTGCATATGGTTGGATACAAACAGAAGTGGCATGGTATGGAAAATAATTATGGATTGGGATGCGGCCCGAGTAAGTACCAATGAATGAGATTAATTTAAACATTCCATGCATCACTTTTCTGTACACTTTAATGAAAAAGCAGACATTGTTTATTTACCATGTACATCATGGAAAGAGTTTCCTAATTTCCAGTTATATTTGTTGTCAATTCTTGTGGAGTATTGTTTCTTTTTTCAACTTTTTAAACCATTTGAAAACCAGTGGCTATCAATTTGCACACTTTTTGCATGTTGTAATAATGTTTGGCCACTATTTTCTGGTGCTTACAGGGAATGTTGCTTTTATTATGAAATATGTTTTATACCAACATTGTTTGATATATCTTTGCTTTATTTCCTGCCTAATGCCTCTGCACTAATCCTGTGCGGAGTTTGCAGAGTTGCATTACACAGCACTAGGCGAACTGCAAACAAATCTCAGCCGCATCATGCAGAGCAATGCGAGAGGCAGAGTATGATAGAAAAATGCCGTTCGCAGTGATTGCACAGTGCCAGATGCTTGTCCGCACTGTGCAATCATTGCAAACGGCACCATGCACAGTGCAAGCGGTCCCTGCATTCCTTTTGTGCCGCTCAAGTAGATTTTGACTCGAGCACCAGCTTTCTCAATGTGAACGGGCAGTTTCTCAACGCAAGCTGTCATGAGTAATTGCGACCACTTGCAAGAGAAACCTGATGCCCCCTGCATTGAGAAATCTCGCCAGGATATTGATTTTCCAAGCTTGCGCTTGCCAACTTGATGTTGACGATCGCGAACTAGGTAAAAAACTCCGCTACGGAACAGGAAGTGGAGTTTTTCGAAACTCAGTGGTCTCCGCTTAACGCAGAGTGCAGGAAACTCCGCAAACTCTGTGAGCGGAGCGGTTCACCTCCCAGGGTTACTCTGCACTCACTAGCGGGTGCACCGTCGTGTGTGGGCAGGCTAGCATATATCTCAAGGCTCAAATTTCAAACAGACCAGTACTCATGGGAGTGTTTAATCCTCTTACGTATTTATTTGGACTTTACACAACAAACGCTTTTTGGCAGTCCGTCTTCATCAATGATGACGGCGAACCTCCAAAAGGCTTTTGTTGCGTAAAGTGCCAATAAATCTGAAAGAGGATTAAACTCTCCAGCGAGTGATGGTCCATTTAAAATTGGAACTTTGATATTAAATGTATATATATATATATATATAATGCGTCAGGACTGCCTAATCTGTTTAATTATTAAAGAACTGCATGCAAGCCAAGTGTAGTGCGATTCCAATTTCTTCAGGCAGAGGAAGAAGAGTTTTTGAATTGATTTCGGCGTGGTTCAGCCGAGGGAACACCGCACAGTCAACGATTTCCCTGAACAGAACCGAACATGGATGTTTCGCAAGAGCGGAGAAAAAGGGAAAGTGGCTGCCGCTGGAGACCGGCTCCAGCATGACTCCTGGTTTTTCCTGAAGAGAGGTAAAAGCGGGGCACTTTGGCGCAAGAAGAGCGAACTACAGTGACCAGCAACCCACCAGAGGGACACAAAATAATTTGCATAATTAACTGGCTACCGCTGTAGGAATGCGAGGTTGATAAAGAACGGCACACCTTTGAAAAAGTTGAAGGAGTCAACAAAACGCGTCAGGACTGCCTAACCTGTTTAATTATTAAAGAACTGCATGCAAGCCAAGTGTAGTGCGATTCCAATTTCTTCAGGCAGAGGAAGAAGAGTTTTTGAATTGATTTCGGCGTGGTTCAGCCGAGGGAACACCGCACAGTCAGTGAGAGCGCCAACGATTTCCCTGAACAGAACCGAACATGGATGTTTCGCAAGAGCGGAGAAAAAGGGAAAGTGGCTGCCGCTGGAGACCGGCTCCAGCATGACTCCCGGTTTTTCCTGAAGAGAGGTAAAAGCGGGGCCCTTTGGCACAAGAAGAGCGAACTACAGTGACCAGCAACCCACCAGAGGGACACAAAATAATTTGCATAATTAACTGGCTACCGCTGTAGGAATGCGAGGTTGATAAAGAACGGCACACCTTTGAAAAAGTTGAAGGAGTCAACGAAACGCGTCAGGACTGTCTAACCTGTTTAATTATTAAAGAACTGCATGCAAGCCAAGTGTAGTGCGATTCCAATTTCTTCAGGCATAGGAAGAAGAGTTTTTGAATATATATATATATATATATATAGCAAGCACCACCCCGGATAGAGGGAAAGGGGGTCACGAGGACAAGATTTACTTACCTCAATGTGGAGTTTCTTAACAGGATTGAGAGCGGAATCAACTGGCAGGGGGTTCATTTTAGGACCTTTACACGGATGGAGTGATAAGTGCGCTGAAATGTTTGACTGAAATAAATGCATTTCAACTCCCATAATGCGTGTCCCATAGTCTCATTGGAGCAGTCCCATACAGGGCTTGGCATTTAAAGGACAAAAGGGAGTGAGTGCAGCACGTTCCTGTTATGCTGTGCCTTTGATAAATATTTAATTCGAAACGCATCAGGCCATAGACAGGCTGCAACATTTGAACCTGCCAAGCGGATACCGCCATACCTAGAGGAAGGCTGGTAACCTTCTTGGACACTCATTCACTGGGCATCATTCACTGGGCGCGCCATTCACGCTCCATTACGTGTGGGCGTCAGCATTGTCAGAGGGGCCTGGCTAAATAAATTTTAAAAAATGGGCGCGCCTTTCGCCATTCACGCGCCATTACTGCTCGCAGAGGATGAAGCGAGGCAGCGTACCAGCCAAAATAAGAGAGTTCACTACCGGGTTCAGGCAGGGCATAAAAGCTGTCACAATACTAGCGTCAATCACACACGCCAAGCCCTCGCAAGCACGATGTCATGCAGGCCACTGGCAGCGTACACAGATTCACGTGTAAGAGAACGATCTTGGGGATTCCATAAGCAAGCCACTCCACAACACCCACAGGCTGCAAAGGTTACCGCTGAGGACGCACCAATCACGAACACTCTTCAAATAGGGTACAGCTAAGGAGGCACTTATCTCAAAAACGCTCTTACAAAGAGTGCAGGCAGAAGAGGACAAACACATTCAACAAACATTACAAAGTGACGTTAGCCTATATCAACAACTTCTCAAGACAGGTAAAAGACGACGTGCAAGATCAATGTTAAATACTGTGAAATATTGCGTCGGGACAGGCTGCTAGTATATATATATATATATATATATATATATATATATATATATATATATATATATATATATATATATATATATATATATATATATATATATATATATTTATTTATTTATAGGCTTGTTACGCGCCGGCATCACACCCGAAGGTGTATCTCCGCGCGGTGCTGTGAGGTGAGCAGGTCGAAGAACTCCTCCTAGAATAGTACAGTCTTTAGGCGTTTCCTGAAAACTGAGTGACTCTGGCATTCTCTAAGGGAGAGGGGGAGGTTGTTCCATAGACGTGGCCCCATGATGGAGAGGGCACGGCCTCCCTGTCTGGTCTTGTGGTGTCTAGGAACCAGAAGCAACTGTTGGTTGGAGGACCTGAGGGTGCGGGATGGACGGTGATAAACAAATTTATCAGCCAAGTAGTGTGGTCCCAGATTGTGTAAACTTTTGTGTATCACACAGCTGATCTTGAATTCTACCCGTTTCTGGATAGGAAGCCAATGAAGGGCTTTAAGGAGGGGGAGGGACGGTGTTCTGGGGGGGGTGTTGGTCACCAGCCGTGCTGCGGTGTTCTGCACCACCTGTAGTTTATTGAGCACTCCCTCATTGGCAGCTAGGAGTAAGCCATTACAATAGTCCAGGCGGCTCAAAACGAGGGCCTGGACCAGGGTCTTCCGGGTCTCGTCGGGTAGAAGGGGGAACACCTTCCGAAGGAGGCCGATAATGTGGAAGCAGGACCCTGCAGTGGTGCTGGCATGCTGAAAAAGGGTGAGGTCCTGGTCAAGACGAACCCCCAGGTTCTTTACTACCTGTTTGGGGAGCGGGGCCTGTCCCAAGCTTGAAGGCCACCAATCTGGGGTCCAAAGGATTCTCGCCTCCCCAAATAACATGACCTCAGACTTTCCCACGTTACACTGTAAAAAGTTCTTGGCCATCCAGCTGGCGATAGCAGTCATGCCGTTGGAGAAAGCTTGTCTAATCTCTGGAGTAAAGGTCTTAAAAGTAAACAGCAGCTGCGTGTCGTCAGCGTAGGAGATAGGCATAAACCCAAAGGACCTTGTCATGTTGGCCAGAGAGGAGACATATACGTTAAACAACGTAGGGCTAAGACATGAGCCCTGCGGGACTCCTCTGATGATGTTAGCCGAGGTGGAACTAAAGGAGCCCATGTTCACCTTCTGCGTCCGCTCTGAGAGAAAGCTGGTAAACCACGCCAGGGCAGATTTGTCGATGCCTATCTCCTTTAATCTGGTAAGGAGGATGGCGTGGGATATGGTGTCGAATGCTGCGGACAAGTCCAGCAGCACCAACACCACAGACAGCCCTCTGTCCAGGGACATGCGTATGGCATCCGTAACGGAGAGGAGGGCAGTCTCAGTACTATGCCTAGGCCTGAACCCGGACTGAGAATGGTCTAAGCTGCCAGTCTGCTCAATGAAGGTGGAAAGATGGTAATTGACGTGCTTCTCCGTCAGTTTGCCGATGAATGGCAGAAGGGAAATTGGCCTCAGGTTGGTCATGTCTGACCAAGGGATGGCGGTGTTCTTCCTGATAGGCTTGACTATGGCCTCCTTCCACACCCGGGGGACCAGTCCCTCAGACAGGGAGCGATTGATCACCGTCCGAATGCAGGGGCTAAGGACACTCCCAATGAGGTGCATGACACGGGCAGGTACGAGGTCTACTGGGCTGCCTGACTTAATGGTCCCAATCAAAGAATTGACCTGGTCTAAGGTGATCTCAGGGATGAATGATAATGAGGCTGGAGCAGCACTGGCAGTTCCAGGCTGAAAACTGGAAGAAGGGACATTTTCATCCACGGATGTGCTTGATTGGGAAATTTTGTGGTAAATGGCATCAATTTTATCCGAGAAAAAACCGGCCGTGTCATCGCACAATTTTTGGGTTAGCACTTCTGTACTGTCGCAAGCGACAGGCTTGGTAAATGTGCAGAGCACCTGGTACAACATTTTGGGGTCGTTGCCGGCCCCAGAGAGTTGGGAGATAATATGGGACTTACGGGCAGCTCTGATGTTTTTATGATAGAGTCTCATTGCTGAGCTATACCTATCTCTATCGACGGTGCTGCGCGAGAGTCTCCAAGATTTCTCCAACTTTCTGCAAGTTCTTTTCTCCGCGCGCAGTAGGTCTGAGTACCATAGTTCTTGTTTGCGGTCTGACCGCTGATTACAACGTCTTAGGGGGGCGATCATGTTGACCGCCGTACTCAAAGCATTGTTGAGTTTGGACAAGGCCAGGTTGGGGGAGTCTGAGGGGAGAAAATCAGGAGGAATAAAGGCAGTTCTAAAGGAATCAGCGGACACCTTGTGCCACTGCCTGCGCCATAGCGGCAGGGGGACAGGGTTGGGGCGTTCCTCCGAGAGAGTGGGGAGGAAAAAGTTAATTATGAAGTGGTCGGTCCATTCCACCTGTGAAGGGGGATGACAGGTCAAAAAGTGAGAGTTCGATAGAATTAAGTCGAGGGTATGGCCGGCCTGGTGAGTCGGACCCCGGTTGCACTGTTTGAAGCCTAGGGCAGATAGGTCAGTCAACAAGTTGCGAGTTTCAGCATTGTCAGGTAGTTCGCTGTGGACATTGAAGTCCCCTAGGAGTACAAAATTAGTTCCTGATCTGATATGGGGGGCTAGTGTCTCCAGAAGGGTAGTCGAAGCCTCAGTGTAGGGACCCGGAGGTCGGTACACTAATGCTCCCTTCCAGTAAGATAGGGGCGAGGAACCAATTTTAAAAACCAGTATCTCAATGTCGTCAGTACAACATTGGTCGAGGAGAGTGACAGTAAGAGTGTCCTTATAGATTACCGCGACCCCGCCGCCAGTTTTAACAGGGCGGTCGAGCCTAAGAATCTTATACCCCGAAGGGACCCCCAAGGTGATAGCAGGGACCAGGTGGGGTTTAAGCCAGGTCTCGGTACAGAAGCAGTAGTCGGGGCGGTTTGAGTGTATTAAGTCCCAAACTTCCGAATGGTGCTTAGGGAGAGATCTGACATTACATAGTATGCTATTACCCCTGGGGGACAAAGGATTGGGGTTCTCAGGGGTTGGAGTGTCTGAAAAAAGGGGACCAAAAAGTGACTGGAAATGACAATGTTTGCAGGAGAACGGGCCCCCAGGACATGGGCCGGAATCCTGTGCGCAGCCTTTAGGCGGTGGGTGCCACAGATTACGTAAGTCATTAGAAGAGTAACTTAATCTATCCGCTACTCTACAGGAGGAAGCAACAGAAGAAGGGTTCATGGCCCCTGGCCCCGTGCGGTCACGGACGGGCACAGACGGGCTCCTCTCTGGCTCGTCTCAGGCGCGACTAAGGCGCCCCCTGCGCGCAACCGCTGCGCGCTTGGGCGACGAGAGGGCTTAAATGCCCTGCCTGAAGAGATGTGCTAGAGCGCTAACAGCGCGAGAGTGTGGGTGGGGTCACTGGCTCTTCCTGTCCCGCCCTCCGCTCAAGCGGCACTGGTTGCCGTGTCGGACCGGGGCGGGGCAGGGGAAGAAACGAGCACAGGCCAAGAAGTCAGCGCGGTATTAGCGGTGAGTGTGCAAAAGTATTTTTAAAAGTATCAGTCACAATTTAAAATCACAATTAAAATAAAGCTGAGAGCAGGAGCCCAAACAAACAGGTACCGGCTAGTGGGGAGCGCCGGAGCGTTGACACAATCACAGCTGATAGTAAAGCGGGTCGGGAGACTCTGCCACCGTCTCTCCTTCCGCAAGCTGCCGCAGCTCCTCGCCGCCTTAAATGCCCTGCCTGAAGAGATGTGCTAGAGCGCTAACAGCGCGAGATTGTGGGTGGGGTCACTGGCTCTTCCTGTCCCGCCCTCCGCTCAAGCGGCACTGGTTGCCGTGTCGGACCGGGGCGGGGCAGGGGAAGAAACGAGCACAGGCCAAGAGGTCAGCGCGGTATTATATATATATATATATATATATATATATATATATATATATATATATATATATATATATTTATATATATATATATATATATACACAGGTATTTATAGATTGTGAGCCTGGTTAACTAGAAAGAGCCCAAAGAGCAGGTATAAAGAATACTTTGAGAGATAGAAGAGCTTTGTGAAAAGAGGACCATTTAATTCTTGAATTATAGAGACCAAAATTATAAAGATGTGCCAGTTCTTAATTCAATTACTCAACTCTACTCTATTGTATTAATCCTAAAGTGTCAGAGTGAATCAGTATGGGGAGTTTATTGCATTCAGAAATACAGTTTTATCTTCTTAATGGAGACTAGAGTTGATAAATGGGGGCTAGAAAAGAAAATGAGAACTCTGATACTTGGATTAACCTTCCTGGATTAACACAGTTTAAATCAGTTAATGCTGCATACGAAGTGGGATTCATAGATATGGGATCATTCCAGTCTATATCTAGTGGTGGCTTGAGTACCACTATTATCACATCATATCATCTCATGCACATTCAGCACTGAGGGTATCGTGTTGCTGAATACCATATATTTTTGCTATCCAAGTAAATAATACTTATTGTATAGACCTTGGAAGGAATACCGGCTGAGTGGGAGCACCAGTATTCACACATGTGAGAGAGTGGTCAAACACATATCCCTCAAGAGGATTAATTAATTTAATAAGCCCACAGACTAATATGATCTGTATGGGGTCTTCAACATACCTACCATTTTAGACATCACTGTGGAGACTTGAATATGACTGTAATCACACATTTTCACTGTGGGCACTTAAACATCACTATAATGGCACAATATCTCTGTGAGGACTTGTACACAACTATAATCACACACTATAAATGTGTGCTATCCCTGTGCATCCCATTAATCACATGCTATCTCTGTGGGGACCTGGGCATGTCTGTAATGACACTCATTCTCTTTGTCAATCGTGGTAATACTATAGTCACACACCATCTCTGTGGGGACCTCGACATCTCTATAATCACACACTATCTCTGTGGAGAGCTGGGCATGTCTATAATCACACACTATCTCTGTGGGGACCTCAAAATCTCTATATTCACACACTATCTCTGTGGGGACCTCGGAATGTCTATGATCACACACCATCTCTGTGGGGACCTCAACATCTCTATAATCACACACTATCTCTGTGGGGACCTGGGCATGTCTATAATCACACACTATCTCTGTGGGGACCTCAAAATCTCTATATTCACACACTATCTCTGTGGGGACCTGGACATCTCTATCTATAATCGCACACTATCTCTGTAGGAACCTGGGCATGTCTATAATCTTTTACTATCTCTGTGGTAATACTATAGTCACCCACCATCTCTGTGGGTACTTGAGCATTCCAGTAATTACACACAAGCTCTGTTTTGGCTTGAGAATCATCAGCTTCACATTCTCTGTATGGGGCTTTGTGAATACTGATAAGTAGTATAGTTAGACTTTTGGTCTAAGTTTACATTGTTGAAACTGAAAAGTAGAAAAGTTAGATTTTTTCCGCTTAAGTTTACCATTGTCAATCGGGGCCTATTTTAATGAGGACTTGATCACAATCATCTTCATGCACTATATCTGTGGGACTTAAACTTTGCTATAATAACACACTATCTTTGTGGGGGCTTGAAAAAAACTATAATAAAACAATATCTTTGTGGGGACTTGAACATCACTATAAAACATATAATCTGAGTGGGGATTTGGGCATTCCTCTAATTAAATGCAAGCTCTGTTTCGGGCTAAGACTGATTTGCATATAGCTGGGTCTGATTTGGGGTAGCAAGTTGACCTAAAAAACGATGATGGATTCAACCCAGATCTGTGACTGGGGGTGAGTGGCTGAAAAGTTTCAGCACTCCATTCCTAATCTCCTTGTGTTTGCTTTGTTCACCCTAAGTTGGCAGGGTATGCCCAGATGTGGGTCCATTGCTCACTTTGCCACTGGATTCAGTCTAGCCTGGCTGATGAGGGGGTATTATGTGAAATCGGTCCCAGGATGCTTGTTTCCGGTCCAGGGAAGACCTGGCTTGGCAGTTCGGGCTGGGCTGTTCCCCTGAGGCTCAGGGTCAAGACTGATTTGTGTCATTGGTGATTTGGAGGGGACGCATATGTGCACATGGTGGATGGGGACATACTTGGTGTTTGTATGTGTTCTGCAGTGTGCCAAGGGTATCAGGGACATGTTCTGCAGTCATTGTGAATGTTCAGTGTGCTACACATAATTGTGCATGTGTGCCATTGGGCCCATCTCCCCCCGTCCCCCAGTCCCTGGTCGTTACTCACCCTGTTGCTGTTGGGTCAGGTCATACCGAGCTGTCTCCAGGCTCCCAACTCCTGCCACCTTCTCCACACTGGTGACTGTGGCCACCATTTCCTCTAGCTTATCCAGCTCCTCCTGTGGTACAGGATTCCCACCTCCAGTCACCGTTGCTGCCTTCCTTTTGGCGGCAAGCTTCTGTTTCGTCTGGGTTTGCACATCATACCAGCGCCTAATGACCTCCTCCATTGACCTCCTCGGCACTCCGACTGCATTGACGTTGGTGATGATGGTCTGCCATATTTCCATTTGGGTTGTCAGTGGAGGGGACGTACAGTTGTTGCTAGTGTTCTATCACCTCCGTGACGATGATCCGGACTTCTAGCAGACTGAAACCCGTCTTCCTTTTCCCCTTGTCCTTCCCCGAACACAGGGTTCCATGTTGGTCCTCCGTGGGGCTTGTGGGGTTTGGCTTGTCCTCTGCACTCAGTCTGTGTGCATCCATGGTGCTACGCAGTTTGAATTGGTTTTGGTGTGTTTTTTTTGGGGCTTTTATAGTGTATTTTCCCGCATGACGCATGGGAATTGCAGGCCTGTCGCTGGTTTTCGCTGATTTTGGTATCGCGCTTTGGGGCATCACAACTAATTTGGCATTCATGTTTTGCATTTTTTGTTCGTCGCGTTGATTTTTACGCGGTCATTCGGCACGTTATCATGCTACTATGGCATGGTCCCGCCGTGTTGGAAATTGGACGTTCAGACGTTGTTATTTTCTTGCGATGGACAGCAATATGCAAAGTTGGGTTAAGCTAAATTTGCACTGGTTAACACACGTTCTTGTGAATATGCCCCAGAGAGTCAATCCGCAACCCCAACAGAGGCCTACTGGATGGCTGAGCAAGAAAATACCTACTTACTAAACGTGGTATTTTCAAACACAGAATGTAAAAATCACCTTCACTAAAAGATGCATCTTTAGATTCTAAGTTCAGGGGTACAAAACTTTATTTTTCTACCTAGTTGCCAGGTATGTTTATAAGATGTTATAAACCATCTCCCAAATTCTGTCCTATGGGAACAGGTAGCCTTGCAATAGTAAAAAACGAAATTGGTAGTAATTCACTATCAGGACATGCCAGACACTTGCCAAGTCGACATGGCAGTTCAAGAATGCACACAGGCTCTGCAATGGCAGGCCAGAGTTACATTTACAGGTCGCTTGCGTGGCTGGCATAATCCAGTGCTGCAGCCCACTAACAGCATTTAATTTGCAGGCCCTGGCACGCCATCCGTGCACTTTACTAGGGACTGACAGGTAAATCAAATATGCCAATCATGGGAACACCGATCCATAACACAATGAACAACATGAGCGCTTGCACTTTAACACTGAACACAGTGAGAAAGTGTGCAGAGACACTAAGCCAGCAAAAACAGAGTAAAAACTGGAAGGTCAGAAAGCAAAAAACTCAGGGGAACACGCCAAAAGATGGCAAGTCTAATAGGGTGTCATCAACTTACAACACTAATGACAGTCCTTTGTTCTTTGCTACCACTGCAAGGGGTTGCATATAGCTATTAAAGAGCGTAGGGCTCATATTGATCCCTGCGGGACTCCGTGGTGGACGGCATACTCCTGTGAACAGTGGGGTGGTACAGTAATCTGGAAAGATGTACCATCCAGGAAGGATCTGAACCAGGCCAAGGCTGCACCCCGATACCTATCTCCTGCCAGCGGTGTAGTAGGATCTTATGAGATAGCGTATCAAAAGCAGCGCTGAGATCAAAGAGAATTAGAGCCGCTGAGTTACCTTCATCCAAAGTACTTTGAAGTTGCTCCGTCACTGCCAACACAGCATATTTGGTGCTGTATTGAGATCTGAAACCGTTTTGTCAGGAGTCCAGTATCTCATTGAACTCTACATACTTTTTAAGGACAGAGTTCACATGGGATTCAGTAGCTTCGGCCAAGAATGGGAGTCGGGATATGGGGCGATGGTGTTCAGGCTTAGATGAGTCCAAAGAAAGTTTTTTTAATAGAAGTGGTAGTTTGGCATGCTTCCATGCAAGTGGTAATGACGCTGAGGTCAGGGATAGGTTAATCAGCTTACTGCAGACTGGTATTAGATGTTTTTGAAATTTATGGAGTTGGTCCGGTTTCATAGAGTCTGCTGGGGAGCCTGATTTAATTTGATTGCAGAGGGACTCAACCTCTGGAAGGGCTCGTGAAGGGAAGGAGAGCAATGTTCTTCCATCCCTGGTCATATTGTCCCTTATCCCTCGTATACCGTCCATGTTGTTATGCAAAATCAAAAAATTATTATAAATCTTCTCAATCTTGTTCATGGAGAAGCTAGCCAAGGCATCAGATTGATTAGCAGAGGTGATGGAGGATTCGGTTACCAAGTTCGAACTCTTCATAACCTTAAGCGGGGAAAAGATAGTTTTTGAGGGTTTATTGCTCTCCTTAATTTTAAAGAGAAATTACTCAGCCCTGGCCTTCCGAATCAGCTTGTGGTAAGACTTGATGGATGAGCGATACTGATTTATGGCTTCTAGGTCATATGAGAATCTCCAAGCTTGCTCAAGTAACTTGCGTTTTGTTTTGTGAGAGTCAAAGACTTGTTAAACCACGTATTAGACTGAGCTCTTTTCATATAACTCAGTTTGGCCGGAATACAGCTATCAAGGGCATGAATGAACCAGTCCTGAAAAAGGACATTTGTTGCATCTATGTTGGGGGGCAACTGGGGTTTTTGAATTTGCAATAAATCACAGATTGTCATCTAATTTGTGCCAAAGTTTAGTGCAGGCTGCGAACAGATCTCTATGGTTGTCCTTGCCATCGCAGGGAGATAAAGACAAGGAAATGGTCCACCCAAGCCATGGGAAGAGGAGGGAGAACCTTAATGGAGGGCAGATTATAGAATACAGGATCCAGCAAGTGCCCTGCTAAGTGTGTAGAGCTGGGAATGCATTGCAGCAACTGCCAAGCCTCTAGATCCGCTAAACAACTAACGATCTCCTTCTTGTGTTCATCTTCCGGATGGAGATTGAGGTCTCCAAGTATAATAAAGTTTGCTGATTTACTGGCCAATATGGCGACCTTGTTAAACGTATTGTGGTTGAGGGTAATTTTAAACAGGACACTTTCACAATCTGAGATACCCTCCAAAATGAAACTGCAGAGATAGGACTCTTTAAGAATGATAGCGATGCCCCCCCCCTCTGTTACAGACTCTATTTATTTGCTTCATAGCCTAACCCTGAGGTAGTGCTAACCAAGGTTCAGCAACAGAGTCCTGTGTCAGCCAGGTTTCCGGTAAGAACAACGCGTCCTGGGATTCCCCTAGTAATAGTTCAAACACCTCTGCATGATGTTTGGCCAAGGACTGACAATTCAAGCTGAGAAACACTTTATAAGTGTAACAAGAATTATTTCCACGTAGGTGCATTTAGAATGACATCTTCGTAATTGTTTACAATTTTTACATGTCTTAAAAAGCTGCATTTATTGTGTGTGTAGAAATGTACATGTATTCTGTCTCCCTGTGCACTCTTAAAGTTGGCTAGAGTGGGCCTCGAGAAAATAGTTCAGTTAATGCTCTTATTCAAAATCTAACAGGTAATTCATATTTAACCTTCAAGGCAGAATGCACTTGCTTGTATTTTTTTTCCACTGTAGGTATGGACAAAGCCTCATTAGTTAGCATAGATGAGTTTTGTTTTCATTAGATAGCAAGGTATGAGAAGATGAAGTTGGCGAGGTACAGCGCAGTAATGAGAAAGGAGGCGAGTTCTCATGGAAGAGGACAGGAATGACCAAGAACAAACAAAGATGCAACTTATGGATGTGGGAAAGGTGATGCAAGTATCCAGTTGTGCCAGACCCATGGAAATTTCACTAGCAAGGATCCTGTGGGATTATCTGCCCTGAGTGCATTTGATATTTGATATTTTATGCTGAAACGTAGTGAGGGACAGGGGAGTCATTTTAGGATTTCACGGAGAGCAGATCTATGCTTCTGCTGGTGTGACTTTATGCTACCAGATCCATGGTTGGAGTGCCTTCTATTGAAGACCATGATAGCTGACACCTTTCTAATTTCACATTCACTAAATACTTCTTAGTTTAAGGTTGCCCTTTTTAAGGCTCTGTAGGGAGAGATAACTTGCTCATGCTTACTTTGGAAAATCATCTGATGCAATTTAATGTTCAAATCTTTTTCCTGATCTTGGGGATCGTCGTCATAGAGTTAGTCGTCTACTTTGTATTATATCTGGTATATATTGATAGGTTCCATTTTCCAATGCCCGCCCACTGACATTTACATATATGAGTTAGCATCATGTGTCTAACTAATGACGTATTCACTTATGCCTTTGCGTTTCTACTCTTCATAGTATTATTCATTTATGCGTGTGGTGATATTCAGTTTTCTTAGCTTAGCTTGTGTGCCACCATTTTGGGTGCTTCTCTGTGTGTGCGAGTCGCACTCGCTCATTCCCCCTCACGTAGGAGTAGGAAAAACTCTAACGCAGCAGTTTTTCGTTTCTTAGCTAACTGTGGCTGAAAATAACACGTTTCTAATCAGTAATGTTCTCATGCGCTGGAGACGCTGAGGCCCGGCTCCGCGGCCTTGGGCAGAGATAACCAAATGTTGCTCTTTCAGGTGCAGATGCCTCTTGTATGAGGCCATTGTTCACTCTTTCTGGGGTTCAGTACTTTTTCAGTATGGGCGTGTTTTACTTTGCTGTACCATGATATAATGTATTACTGTGATGAGATGGGTCAGTCCTCTCGGCGCACTCTTAGGGGTGAGGTCAGACAGGGCCCTCTCATATGAGAGATTGTGGCCTTATAAAATTAGCTTGTTTATTCTTCTCCACTGTCCGGCTGACTTCTTACTGAGTAACTATAGGTGAGTGTGGTAAGTCACTCGGGTGGATTTGAGCCACGCTTATCAGATGGCGCCCGAACAGGGACCCCGCGATTAGGATCTTTCTCACCCGTAAGTGGGTAGCAGAAGACCGGGGACCCTCTGGTCGGCACGGTGGGTCTGGGTACCCACTTTGATGCCAAGCTTGGTTCTCGCAGTGCTGCCCCACCTTGCTGATCGGGAGAGGTCCCGGTTCAGGATCCTTTGCCGGGGTCCGGAAGGCGGAACTTTGGAGTTGACCGTGTTGGTCCTGACAGCCGGAGGTGGAGAACGGTAGAGGTCGGTACCGCATACGGAAGGTGAGTGGTCCGACTGTTGTGTGAGGGGGCTGCGATGCTCCAAGAGACCGGTGTGTCTCTGAGACCAGTGTGTCGCTAGTGGTTGGAGGAGCCGGTGTGCTCCTGGGGCTAGTGTGCTCCGGGGAACTCCGAGTGCGAGTGGTGCTCTGACAGACTTGGCGGAGGTTGGGTGGATGTTTGTTTGTGGTCATCTGACCGGGTGGTACTGCTGCGGTGGAGGCATGGCTCATTGCGGGCGAATTCAGGGACTCACCCGAACCCTTAGAGTGTGTGGTTCATTGGGAGCAGGTCCTGGGTCTCCCGTGGTAAAGTGTGCAGCAATCTGTAGTGCCGCCCGGGTGGCGGATGTGTCCTCCAACCTCAGAACAGTTAGTGTACTGTTCGGTCTGCGGTAAGGTCCAGGTTTCCCAGGACTTGGTCGACGGGCCTTGTCCCATTTTTGTAACACGTGTTTGGTAGAAGTTTGACGCATAGGATGTGTGAACAGATGTGTGTGTGTGTTTAGTAGTAATTGTGCGGTCAGGGAGTCGGCGAGTAGGTGTGTGAGAGAGTTTGCATTGGTGTGCGATTGCGTGAGCAAAGATGCCGTGTTTCAGTAAGCTGCGGTGTCTCGGGTGCTGTTGTGGCGCCTCGGACACTAGATTGGCTGAGAGCCAGCCTGCCCCGGTGGAGGGCTCCCCTAATTTTGAGATGTATGTGAAACATGGATTGACCACGATTTTGTTTAACACTTTGTGGAACAGATACACTAAGGGCAATGTGGACTTACAGTGGCCCTTGACTGATTCTTTCGATGTGACAAAATTTACAAGACAGACTGTTTGCTAGGCGTAGACGCCAGAGCATGTTCGACTCACTAAGGATGTGGCAAAAGGAAGTGAAACAACGTCAGTTGAGAGAGGAGAAGGTAGCTCAGAAGAGAGCAGCGCAGACGATGGCGCAGAAGGCGAGGGAACACACAAAGAAAGAGAATGAGCAGCGGATTGAGCGTGCAGATAGGTTTTTTAGGTTACAGGATAATAAAAGTTATGTAGTAAGAGAGGAAGAACAAGATGAGAAGGAGGATATTTTGAGTGCTCGGCCCCCTCCCCCTTACGCCCCACAATCATTGTACCCTGCGTTGGCAGGTCCAGCTTCTTCAGGTGGGGTTTCGGTTCCACAAATGGGTGCTCCTCACTTGTCTGACGCCCCCACTTCTTCTATTTTAGCTTCTCCTTTGTTGTGGGATGTTGGACAGGTTTTGTCTTCTGTCACCTCTTCCTTGCCTGCACCCCTGGTCTCTCTCCTTGCGGCAAGCTCACCTACCCACTCTGTGTTTTCCACTGCACTTCCCGCTGTTTCGGCCAGCGCTACCCCCGGAGTGGGCTACCGACTCCGACTCGAGGTATGGGGAGTGGGTTGCTTACTCAGGTACGAAAGTTGCTTACGCGTTCTACTGTTGGGTTGGATGAAAAAACGGTGGTGGCTAATCAAGCCTGTCAATGGGCCAGGAATAATATTTACTTGTTCGAAGACATTTGGTCCACAATGAAAGATTATGAGCCCCTGATGCAGCAGCATGCTTTATGGCACATATCGACGACGCTGATAGCGTTATGGGAACAAGGGTACGGAGGGGCGGCACCGGCAATTCTTCATGACATAAAGAATAGAGCCTATAGGGCTAACACTGGGATACGAGACGTGATGCAACGTTTGAGGTCCTTGTTGGAGTATAGAAACGAATTACCGTCTGCAGGTGAGCCCCATTTTCCTGGGATACATCCAATGCGTGAGGTACATCCTATTTTTCACCCCAAAATGCCTGAAGTGGTAGACCCGGTAACAAATGCTGTCACTAGGGCTCGTATAGATGCTCACTTTCAAGAACAGTGGGTATATACGCCATGGAAAAGAAGTGAGGTGTTGGCCTTGAAGGCTCAGTTGCCCGACTCTAGAAAAAATCCTACTGCCTATTATAAAGAACTGACGGAGGCAGCCTCCTCGACAGTTATGACTTTAGCGGACATTGAATTGTTTTTTGGATTGTTAGTTCCGGTGGATGTGTGGAGACAGGTGAAGGGCACTGATCATACGGAAGAATTGGGTGGTACCTGGGTGGAATTGCAGGATTGGGACAAGGAACGGAAGCCAGGAGAAAAGCCGAAAGCTGAGATTTTAGCATTACTGGGGCGGATTATCAAATATATGCACTCTCTTATTCCCCCCGAAGAAAGTGGATTGGGATAAGTTGGCTGCATGTAGACAGAAAAAGGATGAAGCGGTCTCTGATTTTTTCACTCGGTTTGAGGAGACTTTCATGGATTTTAGTGGTCAGGATCTTTCGCAGGATGGAGGGTTGCGACTTTTCGTTAACAGATTCGTAACGAATTTGCTACCGGAAATATCGGCTAGGTTGCAGGCGTCGGAGAGTACGTGGACGACATCCACCCCCTCTTGCATTTTAAGCATGGCTCAGTACTACGAACATAGAGAGAATGAGAATAAAGATAGACAGGAGAAGAAGGCCAAGGACTTGAAGACAAGAGTGTTAATGCAGCAGGTGTCCAAGGGACGGGGACGCGGTGCCCCACCTACGGTAGCGGGACGAGGGGGAAGTGGTTACGGAAGGGGCGAGAAGAGAGAGCGTTTGGGACCGAATCAGTGTGCAAAATGTAAGCAGGAGGGGCACTGGTGGGGAGATTGCCCGGAACTCCAGTCGAATGCCGGGCAAGGCAGAGGGCGAGGTCATGGCGACTTTCGAAGAGATGACAGACAGTCTGATAGTGGTAGGAGACCGGGAGGCAATTGTTTTGATGGAGATAGGGATCGACAACACTTTCAAAGAGGAGACGGACAGTATTACAATGACGACTATACTATGGATGACTTGACTGGATTTTCTCATAACTAGGACAGTGTAGGACAGAGCGAGGGACCAGTTTCTGTGGATGTTGATCAACAAGGACCCTATGTGACTGCAGATTTGTCAGGGTCCCCTCAGAAATTTTTAGTTGATACGGGTGCTATGAAAAGTTAGGTGGCACGTTCTCAGGTTCCAGGGGCGGCTCTGTCTGGCAAGAATAATATCTCCGTGGGGTTCTCAGGTACTCCGGTGATTAGCCCCATCTCCAAGCCTCTTTCTCTTACGATTGGTCCTTTTACTGTTGACTCTCCCTTTCTTTTGACTTCGAATTGTGGTGAAAATTTGTTGGGTTTGGACTTGTTGAAAAGATTGAATGCCACCATTTATTGTTCTCCGGACGGTGTATACCTTACATTGGGTCCTACTGCCGCGCATGCGCAGCAGTGTTTTTCTAAAGATGAGCCTCTACCGGCTGTATTTGATGGGATTCCAGAGAGCTTATGGGCTAGCAGCGATACTGATGTGGGAAAAATGGATATTGCCCCTGTGTCCATTAAGGTTAAGGTAGGAGCTCGACTGCCGAGAATACCCCAGTATAAGATATCTAGAGATGGTGAGAAGGCTCTGTTGCAGATAATACAAGATTTGATCCGATCAGGGGTAGTGGAGGAAACGGACTCCAACAGGTGTGATAGTCCTATTCTTCCGATTCTTAAAAGACAATCAGCCGATGCCAGTGATGATGCACCTGACGTCTACAGATTTGTGATTGATTTACGCCACATTAACCAGGTAGTTGAGCCCCAGTACCCGGTGGTCTCTGACATTACCACAATTTTGACAATTATTTCCCCATCGGCCAAATATTTTTCTCTCCTGGACCTGAAGAATGCTTTCTTCAGTATTCCTGTACATATAGATAGCCGTTACCTCTTCGGATTCTCATTGGCTGGCCGAAGTTTCAGATTTGGTAGAATTCCCCAAGGTTATACAGAGAGCCCCAGCATTTACAGTCAGGCTTTAAAGACTCAGTTGGACGATTTAGAACTTCCCGAAGGTAATGTCTTATTACAGTATGTGGATGACATTCTCATTGCATCGGACACCGAAGATGGATGTCGGGATGCTACAGTTAAATTGTTACATCATTTGGCCCACAAGGGCCACAAAGTGTCTCTTCCTAAATTTCAGTACTGTCGACAGGAGGTTACCTACTTAGGTCATCTCCTATCGAAGGAGGGGAAGAGGTTGACACCGGAGCGCATAAAGGCGATAACTAATATGGCTGTACCTAACACCCAGCGAGAGGTGCGTGTGTTTTTGGGCATAACATCATATTGTCGCCAGTGGATACCTAATTATGCCTTACTAACAAAACCTCTTCTGTATCTGACTACTAAGGAGGTGCGCGAACCCCTACCCTGGACTCCAGCATGTCAGGAAGCTTTTGAGTGACTAAAAACTGCTTTGTGTTCTGCACCCGTTCTGGGAACTCCTGATTACCGGAAGCCTTTTGTGCTCTATGTACATGAGGCGGAAGGTTGCGCGTTGTCTGTCTTAACACAATGTTTTGGCGGGAAACAGAGACCTTGCGCTTATTTTTCTGCTATGCTTGACAATGTGGCGAGAACGCTGCCGAGCTGTCTAAGGGCTACAGCGGCTGCTGCGCTCTCTATTAGACAATCGGCGGGGCTCGTGCTGGTTTCGGACCTCACAGTAATGGTACCGCATGCTGTGGACATCCTATTGAACAGAACGCAGACGCAGCATTTAACTAGTGCTCGTCTTACTGGCTACGAAATGACATTGTTTGCACCCCATGTTACGATTAAAAGATGTGCCACTCTGAACCCCACCACGTTGCTACCCATCCCTTCAGATGAAAAGGATGATGAGGTCCATGATTGTTTGTTTCGGACAGAGGAAGAGACGACGGGAAGAATAGACTTGACAGACACACCCCTAGACGATCCCGATGGGGAACTGTATGTTGATGGGTCTTGTTTTAAACTTGAAGCTAATGAACGATGATAGATTCAACTCAATATGTGAGTGGGGTGAGTGACTGAAAGGTTTCAGCACTGCCTCCATCATCTCCTTGTGTTTGCTTTAACTTGAACATCATCAGCTTCACATTCTCTGTATCTGGCTTTGTGAATAAACGAGTCAACCGTCAGAAAAGCGGCAGATGGTCTTTCCGTGAGCCGCGGACTCCCCAGCCATCATAATATGGCGGGTGGGTCTTTGCAGTGAGGATGGCGGGCGGATCGCCCCCGCCGTGCTGACGCTGACCATCGCTCGATCCGCCCACCATCGTAATCTGCCCCTTAGATATTAAAATACACATATAAAAACACGCTTAATTTAGTTATACTGTACAGTAAATTCAGAAATAAAACCATTGTAACTTAGTTATAGCATTTTAATAATTTACCAAATGTCCAAAAAATACCCCGAGAGAATTCTACCACTATCTGCAGGTTCGTCACTCCCTCCAATCCAACATTCCCCCTGGGACCCTCCCCCCAGCATCCTCCCCCCTGGAAGACAGACTGCTGGATGGTCACCTTCCCGACCACGCCATTTCCCTTACATATAAAAAAATTGTTAATATTTCCCCTGAGTTGCTGCATAATCTTAAAAGAAAATGGGAGGCGGACGGGCTGGAAATCGATGAGGAAGAGTGGAATGGCGCACTGGCATCCCCTAGGGAGGTGGCCATATCGGCTAGACTTCGTCTAATTTAACTGAAAATACTCCACCGAGTTTATATCTCAGGAACAAAGTTGCAGCTCATGGGCCGTGGCTCTGACGGTCTCTGTCGGAGGGGCTGCGGGGAGGTAGGGTCGTTTTTTCACATTCTGAGGGAATGTCCACTGCTACAGGTCTATTGGCGAAGAATACATCAGTGCATGCGTGAGGTTTGGGGGGTGGAGCTGCGGGTGGAGGTGAAAAGATGTCTGTTGAATATATGGGAACCCACTGATCTGTCGACATGGGTTAAAACTGGACCACACTTGGGTTTGTGATTGCAAAACGAAATATAGCCAGGCTATGGGGGGCGTGTGTGCCTCCAAAGAGTGGTCCATGGAAAACGGACATGGACTGGTGCATGCTCCATGAAAAGACAGTCTACGTGGCAAGGGGCTGCCACCAGAAGTGGGTTGGTATTTGGTCCAGCTGGAAAGAGTACAGGGGCCATCTCTGTGAACCCCCCACGATGGCCAGGGTTGACGAACGACTCAAAATGTTGAATGTATGATGTAATCTTGTATACTGTAAGGCTTACGATGTGTGATTCCATGTGCTATGCCTCGGTTCCTGTCTGGTACAATTGTACTTTCAGTGCTGCAGCTTGTGATGTACACCACTTTTTTTTCTGTGCAGTTAATAAAAAGATTTATAAAAAAAAGTCCACAAATAATTTTAAAATCTATGTGCATAAATTTCGAACTAATATAGTGTATAAAGAAAAACAGTTATAAGAACATTTTTAATATAAACATTGCTAAACTCAAAATGTTAGAAACATAAATAAAAGTATTCAAAATATTTGAAAACACTAAGCAACAGTAAGGGAAGTCTTGAACATCTGGGTGTTTAGATTTGATATTCCCACTTCAGTCTCTGTAACAGTAGGGAAAGCATTGGTTTTTGGAGGGGTTAGAGCAGGGCCGGACTGGCGGCAGCAGGTACAGGTCATTTCCCCGGTCGGCCGCCGGGTTTGGTTCCAGTTTTGGGCCCCTGGAGAGCCATTTTAGTCCGTTCACTTGAGTGGGAATAGTCATTTCTACCCCTCCGCTATCCAGCATTTTCCCTACTGCTGCACCCATTGGAGTAGGAATAGTAATTTTTACCCCTCCGCAATCCAACACTTTCCCTACTGTTGTATTAACTAGAGCGGGAATAGTAAATTTTATCCCTCTGCTAGCCAACACTTTCCCTACCGTTGCACTCACTGGAGTGGGAATAGTAATTTGGATCCCTCCGCTATCCAACACTTTTCCTACTGTTGCACTCATTGGAGTGGCTTCTCTTTTTAAAACCTGCGTAACTAGAGGGCTGCTGGCCAAGATGGCGTCCCCCGCTTCACCCTTCGGAAGCCCAGAGGACTGAAAATGACAGCGTGAGTCTGGATAGAGAGCCACCAGCCTCAATCACTGGCGAGACCCAATCCCCCATGCTCTTAGTTTGCACACAATGTCAAATTCAATATTAAGGAAAGCATAGGAGTATGATGGACTAGATTTACTGTCCCCACTTCAATTTAAGCAATAGTAGGGAAAGTGTTGGACTTCAGAAAGGTTATATATATCATTCCAATACAGTCATTTAAAAAATATATTTAAATACCTAAAAACATAAAATGATGAACCATAGTTAAACAAGAAATTATATATTGTATAAATGTAAATTAAATGCACAATTCATTATTAATATACAAAACAAATGTATAATTAAATAAAATATTTAAATAAACCTACGTAGAATTCACTTCTCTTGCTACTACTGAAAAAACCACAAACACCAAGAAGATACATTAAAAAATAGATAAAACAATATTAAAATTAAAATAAATAAAACCTATAAAAATAATAAATATATTATACACTTGCAGATATATGTTACTAATTATTTATTGCATAGTCTAAATAAAACATTTTTTCCTTTTAAATATTCAATGAAAAAATTATGATTTATGGATTAAATCTTTAAATAACTATTTTCACTGAAATAATTTCTCACCCTATTCCCCTACAAACTGACATGCTGCTAAATTAGCGATAACTAATTGTACTATACAAAATATAAAGTAAAAATCTGAAATTAATCCCAAATAAATGAAAGAACAATAACAAATTAAAACATTACATACTAACCATTTATATATTGATTTTACCTTACATTACTTAATATTAAGAAAGAATTTGTTAAAATTTAATTAACCTCCCACCATATCCCCCAAAAACCTAATATCCCGCTACTAAATTACAAACTACTTAACATAGGTCTTTGTAGATCGCACATTAAGTCCTATTCATCTTGGCACTAACAGATGTTTATTGTTACCCAACAGTATTCATTTTATCGACCTTAGATGGTTGAAAGCCTGAGTGGACCCGCTGGGATTTGAACTTATGACCATGAGATAGAACATAGGGCCCTGTAGTGGACACATTAGTCCACGGAGCCAACAGACCCATTTAATTACCTTTTAAAAATTTAATTACATATTTAAAATTGCAAACTATATTTAAAATAAGACAAATTTACTAATATTATAAGTATATATAGATCTATATCTATATATATATATATCTATATATTTATAAAAAACAATGTTTATTACAAGTATGTTAAAGTACACCATATTAATTGCAACAATTGTCTTAGTTACCATATTGTATACAATAAAACCGGCATTCTTAATTTTGGCATTCTGTTCCACTATATTTTTGCAGTGGTGATATTTCTGAAAACATATTTATGTCACATGATATTTTGGAATCAATATTTGTTTCATTCACCATATTTAACATGTACCAATTTTGAAAGTGTCCCTTTTCGCATGAAAAGTGTAGTTACAGAACTATTAGTAATTTTCTCTACTCCGGCACAAAAGGAACCGAAACCTAATTGCAAAATGAGGAGCTTATTGATGAGCCCCTTTTTACACTTTTGCCACGCCGTTGTGTTCTTTTTTTGTGAGGCTGCAGCGGCATAAATAATGCGCCATGTTGCACCATATCTGCAGTGATGCGACAGATGTAATGTATGTAGAGTGGATGTTCCCCCGGAAAAAGCCTCGTAGAAGTGGCATAGTGAAATCTATCAGATTTCACTGTGCCACTTCTAGGACGGTACTGCGTCACAACCTTCATTTTAAGATTTATTTTCTCACAAAAACAGCTAGTGAATGACTATCAAATTGTCCTTCTCTATTCCTGAACAAAGGATTCACCAGCTTCTTTTAGGAACCCTAGTTTTATACCCTACAAACACCGAAGTACAACATTTGTACTCAATCCGCAAAAAAAAAATATTAACATTATGAAAGAGTCCTATAATTAAATTAGGCACATTCTGAGGTTTTTATTCCCATAAAAAGACAGCTGTATGTCAGGCAAAGTGACTTTCTCTACTCTTACATTATGAGCATACCAGCTCAATTCAGGAATACAATTTGTAAGACTCTTGTATATGATTTGCCCTTCAAATAACGAGACCATCCATGCTGAGAAAGTCATTTGTAGCTGACATGGTCACTTTTGAGAATGTTTATGCCTTGTGTAAGAATTTCTATTTTACCCTCTAAATAAAAGGCTGAACAAATAGATGTTTCAACTTTGTGAAAGTTTCCCATGTTTCGCCTGGGCACATTTTGAGAATGTGTCTTCCTATAAAAAGGCGGATGGACCACTGCCAACTTGATTTTTTTCTAGTCTTGCACAAAGGACTGCTTATCTCCATTCTGGAAATCCACTTACAGAATGTGTTCTCCCAAACACATTAAATGTTTATAGTTTGTTAAACAAGGTTTATGTTCATAAGTATATATATCTATATATATATATATATATATATATATATATATATATATATATATATATATATACATTGCAACCTGGGTATTATGGATTCCGGAGTGCTTCCTAATCGCCAGTGGTGCTGGTTTGAGGCAGTGCCACATCATGCCTCTAACAATCGAAAAATTCCACTTCTCACATGAAGAATGGACCAGCACTCAAATTTCTGGAATTATCCAATTTAACGTCAAAGGCAGCATTCGTGAGAATATATATATATATATATATGGGCGTGTCAAAGAAGACTTCACATTTAGTCCTTTGTGTGTGTCAGCGTTGGACCTGGCTAAAAAAAATAAAAAAATGGGCGCGGCTTTCACAAGCGCACCATTCACTGGGCGCGCCATTCACGCTCCAATACGTGTGGGTGTTAATGTTGTCAGCGTCAATCACACACGCCAAGCCCTCGCAAGCGCCGCTTTCACAATTAGTGCTTAAAATCTTAGGAGATAAGGGAACACATAAAGAAATTAACAAATGGAACCAAGGAATTTGGTCAAGTGTTACCCAGAGCTTGATTAGCTGCTTACATTTTTGCCAAAATAGATGTTCAAGTCCCCACAGAGATAGTGGATGAAGATCATTGTGTTTAAGTCTCCATTGAAATAGTGTGTACATTCAAAGCTTAAATACCATCATAAAGAGTGTGAGGCTAATGATGTTCAAGTCCACACAGAGGTTGTGTGTAATTATAGGAATGCTGAAGCCCCCACAGAGATGGTGTGTTATTATTGCGATGTTTAAGTCCTCACAGAGATAGTGTTTTATTATAGAGATGTTCAAGTCCCCACAGAGATGGTGTGTTATTATAGTGATGTTCAAGTCCCCACAAAGATAGTGTGTTATTATAGTGTTGGTCAAGTTCCCACAAAGGTAGTGTGTTATTATAGCGATGTTTAAGTTTCCACAGAGATAGTGCACGAAATCCTCATTAAAATAGGGCCCGATTCACAAAGGAAAAATTAGACAAAAAGTCTAACATTACTACTTTTTTCAGTATTCACAAAGTTAAATTTAGACCAAAAGTCTTACTACTTTTCACCGGCGGAAAATGGGTTTCATATGGTGGTGGTGTCTGAAGACATCGCCATCCATATTTCGATGCAGGCTCAGAGCACCCTTTCCATGGCTGCATTGCCACCATAGAAAGGCTGGCGGTTCCTGCTGTTGGGGGCCCGTTGTGGGCCCCCATGGTGTTGGGGGTGCACATGGGGGGTACCTATGGTACCCCTCCGCTATCAAACACTTTCCCTACTGTTGCACATATTGGAGTGGGAAAGGAAATGTTTACCTCTCCACTATCCAACACTTTACCTAACATTGCATTGACTGGATTGGGAATAGTAAATGTATCCCTCCGCTACCCAACACTTTTCCTACTGTTGCACTCATTGGAATGGGAAAAGTAATTTTTATCCCTCTGTTATCCAACACTTTGCCTACTGCTGCATTGAATATTTTGCTTATGATTTGTTTTTATACGTAATGTATCAATTAATAATTGATTATGTATATTTTAACTGTTGTACTTGTATTGTAATCATTGTGTTTTATTTGAATTAGTAATGAATTTAATAGTAAGTGTTTTGGAAATGTTGTCAGTGTAATGATTTTTGGTTTTACACTTTATCCATTTTTTGATGTTAATTTAAAATAAAGAATTTGGTATTTATCTTATCATTTTGCAATTTGGTTGAAATTAGGCAAGAAAATAATATTATAAGTAACATAATTATTTTTCATTTTATATTTCAAAATTGTTTCATATGTTTATCAAATAGTGTAATTATTTTTCTCTCAACAACAATGTATTACTTTTTAACAGGTATTGAAATGTTTTTTAGTAAATAAGTAGGTCTTGTATTTATATATATATTCCTTTTAAAGCCTACTATTTTATTGACCATAGTTGGACTAGTATACCTAATCCCTCTGACCCCTCTGAAGTCCAACTCTTTCTCTACTGTTGCTTACACTAGAGTGGAATAGTCAATCCATCCCTTCTGAAGTTTAACACTTTCACTACTGTTGCTTAGACTGGAGCGGGAAAAGTAAATCTAAACCCTCAAAAGTCCAACACATTTCCTACTGTTGCTTAGTCTGTAGTGGGAATAATGACTGTAATCTTCGGCCGGACTGGGAACAGAAACTGGCCCAAACTTTGTTGACTCTCGATCTGGCAAACATTCCCCATCAATTCAGTGGCTTACCTTCAACAACATTCCTCTGACAGTGGAAGGAAAATTGGAGTTTAATAATATTCACCAGTTAAACCCTCCTGACATGTTTGTCAAAATCCCGATATGGGCCGAAATGGGAGTTTCCGTTTAACTTGTGACTACAATTTTGAGCAACTGTAATATACCTTAGTTGTTTTCACCAGGCATATGTTGGCAGGAAAACAGGACAAACTGCATATGGGGAAAAAGTCAGAAGTGGCAAAACATACAAAATACCAGATTGCCAGTATAGCTTCATTCTGAGTATATAAACTCGGATTCAAGTGGGGATAATGCTCAGAACAATGACTAAAACCTGTGGTGTCCCTTATTTCCCTGAGATGAAATTAATTACTTCTTATTGGTCGTCCCACATGTAGTATTTAATATACAATGTTTTCCATTGATTGTGATTTATATATTTTTTGCTGGTTTCATACATTTTTTATACATTCAAGCTTCCATTGTGAGCAGTGTTCTATCTAAAATAATTGTCATCATGCTTAGGGGGGCCTGACCATCATTGTGCAGGATTGTCCTGCAGTCGTGGCTCATGTCCTGCTGCCTGTGCAAAGGCACTACACAATGATAGTTTTACCCCAGTTTTGGTTCCCATCTGATCCACATTTTAACCTTCCTTGGCAACAAACAACTTTCAGTCATATATTGCAGCATATGATTTCACCCAGTCCAGATTTCATCCTTTGATAGGATACAGAAGACTGGAATAAAATGCTGTGGAGAAAGCTTTGGGAAAGAAGTCTAGGAATACAAACCAATACAGGGTGGAAGCTTGGGAAATTACTCAATTGCTAGAGAGTTAAGTGTTACACACTTAAAAAAGAAGTCTATCTAGCCTCTCTTATTTCTCCTCCATATCATTCTTTAGATGATCACCAAAAGACAGACTCCAGTTCACTCGTCTATCATAGGCTCCATGCTTCCTGCATGCTTTCATTATCATGATCAGTGCTTTAATTTGGAAATTACTGTCTGTCCAGTCTAGAGTACTTCTACTTCTTCAATTTATAAGGCAGAATACCTGCACTTGCAGCTCCTCTACAATGCATTTAATTGGAGGGTGCCAACATTTATCAGGAGCAAACAGGCACTATAAATAGTGAGTACCTGCACATCTGCATTTCCATCAAAGCACTGCTTTGGATTACAATGATTACAACACAGTCCCACAAATCTGACCCTTAAAGAAACTGAGAATGTGGAGGGTGTCTATTGGAGATTTAAAGGAAGATAGGGTAAAAGAATTAAGAGATGTCAGCTGTGACCTAGCTCAAGGTAGTATAGTAAGTTGAGCTGTGACCTGCAGCTCATACCTATCAGCCTGACCCTGCTGCCTACCAGTAGGAACGTGGTTTTCTGTTGCAGTAACACACACACTTTTTGCCAGACTACTGATGCACTTTGACTTGATGTGCCCTGGGTCGCTGCCAATCAGGTTCTCAGGGCCTGTGTTCTTTCTCCACGAAGTGTGGCTCACTGGTTAGAAGCGGCAGACCCTGAAGCAGAGATCAGACCCAGGACCAGGATTCAATTCCCGACGCGGCAGGGTCTTGGCTCAATGTCTGTAGACTCAAAAATTCTCGCCTCGGCGCCTACTCTAATCATGGGTCCCACGCTGCAACTCTGGGCAATAGCTTGCTTAATCTCCACAATGGCCCCAACAACACTGGGATGCCTGGCTTCACCTTGGGGGTGCCCAGGAGAGGCATCTCACTGGGAGAGCCAGGAAGGGTTCCACAGCGTTAAACAGTGCTGGGACGCACCGTTGCTGGGGCAGCTGTGCGCTTTACAAGTATACTACATTTACATTTACATTTACAAGTAACCCAATTGGCATCTCTTGCCACAGATCAGCCCCTGGTAAATGGTACCACAAGTACCCAGGGCCCTGTGACCAGAGAAGGCCTCTAAGGGCTGCAGCACTTATAGTGCCACCCTTAGAGGCCCTGTATCTTTACACACACACACACTGCCTTTGCAGGCTGTTTGTTTTGGTGCAGAACAAAGTGAAGAGTCAATATGGTGCACATCCCTGTGTGCCATGCCTACAACCCACTGCCCTGACATAGGTCAGCTACCCCTCTAGTTTGGTGCACTATACCAGTGGTGAGGGTACAGATGCATGAGCCCTGTACTGCTACCGTGACTAAGTCCATTCTTATACATTGTAAGTGCAGTGCTGCCATTAAGCGTAAATGGTGCTGAGAGCTTGTCATTATGAACTCCACAGCACCATAATGGCTACACTGAAAACTGAGAAGTTTGGTATCAAACTTCTCAGCACATTAAACCCACACTGATGCCAGTATGGGATTTTATGACAAATGCACACAGAGGGCATCTTAGAGATTCCCCCTGAAAAATGACTGGCCTCTGGTGGGTTCCATGGCTGGTACACACCAGCCTGCCACCCCAAGACATGTTTCTGGACCCCTAGGGTGGGAGCCTTCGCTCCCTGAGCCCAGAAACAAAGCCTTTCCTGGGCGGAGGTGTTTACACCTCCCTAGGCCAGGGAGAGCCATTTGTGGCAGGGGAGCTTCAAAGTCCTGACAGCCTTTGTAATGTGACCCCCAGCCTCTCCTGCTATCAGGAGCAGACCCCCTTCCTGTCTCCCCCCCTTTTCAGCAGGAAGACAGGGAGATAAAACTAACCAGCCCAGAAAGTGTGCCCACCTTTGCCAACTCCACCCCTGAGGTGGGGGGGGGGCGAGGTGAAGCTCACTCTCTAGTGCCAGCCATCTTGCAGATGGCAGGCACTCCCCAATCAGGATTAAGTATTGTGGGGGGAGCACACCAAGGGTGTAATCACCCTAAGGTCAGTAGCCCATTGGCTACTGACCCCGAGACCCCTAACCGCCCGCTAAATACAGTATTTGGGGGACAGCCCTGAACCAAGAAAGCAGATTCTCGCAACCTTTGAAGAAAAAGGATTAAAGAAGACGCCCGGCAGAGGAGACTGCAGAGAACAACTGACTTGGCCCCAGCCCTACAGGCCCATCTGCAGTTAACAGAGATTCTGCATCAAAAATTGTCTTGTCCCGCAGCCAGTGACCTCCAGAACCCCTGGGAAGACTGACTGCCTTCAACAAAGACTGGATCTCCTGTGAACAGCAGCCCTGTTCCAAAGAAACTCAGAAACAGACTATGAGCCTGATGAGGATAAAAAAAAACACACCTGGCACCACCGCTGCACCCGACGCCTATGGCACGAGTCTGAGTGGCCCATTGGTCCCAGCGAGGTACCCCAGCACTCCAGAGTCCACATCCACCATCGGTTGACTCCTCCAGGACTTCCCGATGTCACCTGCAGCCTCTGCACGGAGACCCCCCCAACCGCGAGTGGCCTGGTAAGGTGAAATCCTACCTCAAAAGACACCCCTGCCTCCAGCTGCCCTGCACCCTGGATAAGAGAACCCAAGGTGCCCCTACGTCCCAGAGCCCTCCAACTTACCTGCCTGGCTGTTGGTTCCTCTGGGAAGTCTTCCTGGACAGAGCCTGCAGCTAAAAACCAAAAACTAAAATCGCTATTGAAAACAACTGGGCATCCAATGCCAAAACAGCGCCCTTCACCCAGCCGCTGCGGGTGCACTTTGTGAGCTAAACCTGATCCTCCTTTGCCCTGAGCCTAACACCAGGAGCTTGGTTCCCACAACCAAGTGGCCTGCTCGTCAGCAGCCACCAGCCGGAGGCCCCCTATCCCCCATTGGATAACATTGAGCCTCAACACTCTGCACCCGCCGCCCTAGTGCCGCTGAGGGTGTACCTAGAGTTAATCACTGACCCTGGGGGACCCCTGAGTCTTCCCCAGAAACTCAACTCCCATTGTAAAATACTTACCTTTAAACCGATAATACTATTTTCCTCCATAGGATAACATAGTCTGTTTTCTTGGAAAAGTTTCTAAGTGTTGAGTTTGCAAACCTAAAGAAATTCTTTAAAATTGTGCTATATAACAAAAACGATGTTACTTACCTGTTTGCAGAAAATGTCCCAGGGTAGTATCCAGGTATACTACTCTGAGTATGAAAAGATATCTAAAAAGTAAATTACCTGGTATTTTACTGAAAAGCCCATTAAAGTCTATGTACTGTATTTGCAAAGCATTGCATTTCTCTGAAACAATACTGTAAGTCAATACAAAGTGCTTATACAATTACCAATCCAAGCTGTATTACAACTGTATATTCACTGCAACGTATGTATCCCTTACTTGTGCCAGACTTGCTTGGTTTTAGGAAATAAAATAACTCTAAAAATATTTTTATACAAAAACAATTGTTCTGAGGTTCATTCTTTGAGTGTGTGAATTAATTTGCTGACTGAGTGTGTACTACAAATGCTTCACACTGTCCTCTGATGCTGCCTTACTGCTATCTAACTTTATCTCTGCCTACCTTTGGGGTTCCACTGGACTCTGTGCACACTATACCTCACTTTGAATAGTATATACAGAGCCAGCTTCCTAAACTACCTCAGGGTTTTGGCAGGATAATCAAAAGTGTATGATTTACCTGAAGCTACAGTAGAGACTGAGGATTTATTCAGTTCCTCCACATGCACATTTATCTTCTGACCCTGTCCTGTAGTTCCTGACTGAAATGCATTGGCACATGTCTTTCTCACTTAAGAGAAGCAGAGTGTGTCTGCCCATTACAATTTAAATCTGTTAACCCTTGCAACAAAGCATACCTCAGACTGAGGCTCAGTGGCAGTATTTTGTTTTAATTGATTTCTTATTAAATCACAAAGTTTGACATTAGACAGCCATTACATAGAAAACTGCTGCTGTGTGACTGTCCTAATCACATTCCACAGTGCCCCTGAAAGGAGGAGGCCCTGGGCAGTGACTCTTTAGGCCAACCCTTAAAGGTCTCTGAAACACAGAGTGCTCCCTGTAGGCCTGTAGCCCTTTGGGCAGAGAGCAAAGAGTTAGTTGGAGGGAGTGAAGACCAGGCAAATATTCTGCCAATCCACAAAGCCATACGCAGTCATCCCTTATGAATGTCTCAACACTCACTTTTCTCTTCTCTACACATCTCAAACAATAACAAGTACTTTGATGTAGATGTAGGGAACACACCAGCTTACCAGCTAAAGGGTTTTCAATAGGTGAAAAGCCATAATGTCTGTGCTAAAAAGTCTTATGACAATTACATTATCCCCTTGCTTAAAAGCCTGCATATATAACCGGTACAGGAAAGAGTTAACTTTAAGATTTGTTGTTTAGCATTCACTTGCTCACACCACATGATATCTGTCACTGTAGAAGAGTTCACTAACATTGCTCTTACTCAACTCTGATTGGGTAGCGTATTAAGCAAAGTATATGGAAGAGCCCTTTTCAAGAACGGACTAGTATTGTTTTGCCCTAGACTCAATAGATTTGAATGCCTTGATTTCAGATGAACAAAGAAGGTGGCTCTTGAAGGAGAATTAGTACTTTGAACTTATTTGGCACATGATTTCAGTTGTGGCAGTTCAGAGTTTACATTTAGTTTTGCTCACTTAATAATATCAATGAAGAAACGTAGGTGTTGTACGTGCAGCTCTGTGCTTACCGTTATTATTTATTTTATACACTAATGGTTTAACAGCCCATCGAGCCTCCTACCACACTGACATACCTAGAATAGCAGTCTGCACCGTCCCCGCTTTGTTGTACGCGGACAATGCCGTTTTGTTGGTCATTACCACAAAAGCCCTGAGACACCAGGTGGAATGTTTTGTTTCCTTTATGCACAATTTGAACCTTAGCACTAATTACTCCAAATTACATATTATATCTTGTGGTCCAGACAAACGAAGAACTAACAAACTTAGCATTAACGGTCATGTTTTGACATCCGTCAAGACCTTTTGTTACCTCGGACTAAACTTTAGATCCTCTGGGTCATGGAATCCCCACTGTGCTCTAGTCTGTTCCAAGTTAAGTAAATGCACAGGGATAGTAAGTAACCTCATTAGACCACAAATTAGAGGGACATTGACACCTCCTATGAAAGTGTTTACTTCCCAATGCATTGGTGTGGCCACTCACGGAGTAGGAGTATGGATTTTTAGCAAATGCAGTTCCATTCAGGCTGAGGTAAACCATGTGATCTGCAGGTTATTAAGTGCACCCCATCTACCCCTACCCTCACACTGCACCTGGAGCTAAACCAGGGTTTTATTGAGGATATGATCCAGATGGCACCGCTCCTACTATAGGTTAGCATCTGGTTGAATCCAGACACTAAACATTGTAGGGACATTATTTCCGATTGTATGAAATTGAATAACATTTCTGCCATATCTTGGCTGAGCTGTTTACGTGAGACTTTCATCTCCCTTGGCATACCCTGGTGGTACACTGAAACTACTTGTATCCCCAATAATGCTACGTCCAAGGTGAAATTATTATTCAAGGCTCATCGTGCAACAATTAGGCTGAAAACCGAGCTATTCAAACCCCTGCTGCAGCAATATTACAGTCTTTTTTATACTATTGAGCCTCCACAGTATTTGGCCTTGGAGCTGACCAGATGGGAGCGATCTATACTTTTTTGCTTTAGAGCTGGCTCAATCTACTGGTCTATCATTGAAACATTATTTAGATTCAGAGGGAAATAAGGTCTCTCTGTGCCCGTGTGACAACAACACTGGCCAATCTTTGTTGCACTTTATGTTTTTCTGCAATTAGCACGTCAACACTTTCTAATTCCCTTATTAAGGAGGTTAGGTTTTCGTCACTGGAGTACTGCACTCCTTCACTTACAATTTCTCAGTTCCCCCGAAATTGTTTTTGCACATTTGTGCCTTCTTGAAAGCTGCACTCAGAACCGGACAAACTATTCAGGATTAATCCAACTGAATCTTTTATGGGTAACTGCCTTCATACCCTTAGTTCTTATCAGTGCACTTTACTCACAATATGTTTTTTATACCCTAGGTTATTTTCAAATTTCTGATGCCAGATGTATTTTGTGTGCAGTATTTTTATGTAATAGCATGGTCTCAATTTGAAACTGAACTGCTGAATTTCACTGGTTGTATATGAGTAACTATAACGTTCCTATAACTTTGGCTTTTTCAGTGAGTTTCTAAGGGTTTTTTAATTCTGCTTTAGAAAATTGAAACACTTCCTCTGGAGTGCTCCAAGAGATGGGGTCACCTCCCAGGGTTACCCCCCCCCAACAGCAGACAACTTCCTCTGACTGACAGGCCACAGTGGTACTCCCCCAGTTCTCATCGTTCACCACCTCCTGGTCCTGGTGGGGGTTGGGGGGGGGTCTCAGGCTCCCGCCCATAGGGCCACCACTTTAGAAGCTCGATACACCCTCAAGGTCCAACTCACACCTTTGCACTTCACTATCAAGAGAGTGAGCTACCCTCCTAACTTATATGCCTTTTGTAACGATCCACGCTCCTATTAGGACTTACCTTATTTTGGTTTGCCCTGGCTTGGTGAGTTGTGCAGTATGTGTCGGCGGAAAAAGTGGGTGTGTGGAGGCAGGTGAAGTGACATGCAGTGGAGTGGCATAAAGTAGAGTGGTGTACACTGGAGTAGCATATAGTTCAGTGGTGTACAGTGAAGTGGCATTGAGTACAACAGCGTAGACTTTCGTGTCGTAGAGGGGCATTGCATACAGTGGAATAGCGTACAGTGGAGTAGTGTAGAGTGGAGTGGCGTAGACTGGAATGTGACAGAATGTAGTGGCTTATATATCTTCCACGAGCACAACGCAGCACAGTTGTTGACATTAAAAAGCTGCCAATTACTACGCATGCCTTTCCCACACAAATATTTACCACGCATATGCATTTACCATGCATACTTTTACCACGCATGGAAATTTCATTTAAGGTAAGTATTATTATGGTAAGTGCTATACATACATTTATATTACTTTGAGCCAGTAGTTGCCAATGAGTGCCACGGATACTCATTTTTGGAGGGTGGCAATTATTTTTCTGCATCAGACATTTATTGATTGCAAGAGGGGGAAAAACAAACAAAGTGGAAAGACGGAGGAAAAGAAAGACAGAAAAACCATGACAAAAGAGTTTCTAGTATTGCATCAAAGAGGTGTGAGAAAGCCTTATGAAGAGCCTGAAAGAAATCCAGATCCTGAAGATCGACAAGATAGTCAACATCTGGAAGGTTCAAATGCGAATGAAGCTTTGAATGAAGAAAATGAAGAAATTGTAATACAAGATTCTGAGGAAGAAAATGACAAAGATCTGCTAGATCAAGAGGCAGAAAAAGAAACTGATCAAGAAGTGATTCAAGATCAAGATCAGGAGAGTATTGAAAGGCAGATTGGAAACTTTGGAAGAAGGAACGAAAATTCTGAAACTGGTGAACTGGAAGTAATTGAAGAAGAAGAAGAAGAAATTCCAAGTACCAGCTATAAAGATGTTTTTCCTAGCAAAGTGAAACTGCTGAGTAAAGAAGTACCTGAATCTGATGAAGAATCTGACTTAGAAAAATTGATCATTAATGAATCAGCTGAAGACACAGAAAGTGAAACAGATGACAGTGAAGATGAATCTAAATTTAAGAAAACAAGAAAAAGAGCTTGGAGAGTGGAGTATAATTTGAAAGAACCAAATAAGAAGCTAACAAGAAAAGGGGATAATTGGCCAAAGGAAATTGGAGGCATAAAATTTTAATTAGTGAATAAAGCAAAGGAGCAGGTAAATGAGATCACAAGTCAAAAAGAGGAAGACTTGAGTAAGAAAAATCAGGCAGGAAAGAAAATAGAAGTGATAAGCAGCAGAGCAAAGAGAACAATTAAGCCAAATCAGAAATATAAATCGCCAGAGTGGGCTTACATAATAATCCCACCAATAGTGGAAGTAAATAGTAGTCAAGAAAATTTTGATGATGCAAGTGACAATGATTGATTTTGTTCATTAGGTGACATAAGGTTAAAGAAATTGTGCTAGGAGACACAAGGTCGAAGAAATTGTGTTAGCTGGAAAACACATTTGATGTATGACATAAGGTCGAAGAAAAGCTGTTAGAAAATAAGGTTATCTGTTAAAAAAAAGAGGGAAGTATATTTAGTAATTTGTATATTTAGTAATTTTTAAATATTTAAATTTTTCTTTTTATTTTAGGCTTATTATTTGTAAGTAAAGATGCCTTATACTAATGAGAATTCAAGATGCTCAATTCTCAAAAGATGTTGCAAATTGTCTTCAATATGTGTAATATTGATTATTTTAGTCTGGTTAATTTTAGCTGTTGTTTTTCCTTTTGGTGTAGATAAAGAGATGTATAAAGCTAACATGATAAGTAAAGTTGTGGTTAAACTTGACAAAACTGATAAGACTAATGGAATTATTGTACATAAACCAGAGATTCATCAAGATAGATCTATTGGAGATTTTTCTGGCAATACCTTCTCAAGACTTTTATCTGAATATGTTAGGGTGATGGATGCAAAAGATTGTTATGTCTGTGTGAAACTACCTACTTCTGTGTCTGATGGTTTGAATTATAATATGCTTCCTCTTACTTATGGTATAACATGTAGTGTAATAGCTTGTTTGTTTTATAAGACTGGTCGTCTGGAATATTATTATTCCGATTTTGACAACATTTTTGCAAATTTAAAGGTTATAGATAACTTGAATAAAGTGAGACCTGCTAAACAGATGAGGGAATTTTTCCTAACAACTAGTGAACTTACTTATGAGTATGCTTTTAGAAATAATTTAACATGTAAATTGAGAACAGAAGAGAAGTCATTCTTGAATATGGTTGAGGAGAGAAGAGCAATTTACAAGCAAAATGAGATGTTGAAAACTACTAAGTCAAAATTTTGGCAGATTGAAGATGAAAAACTCAATGGTAAAAATGAAAATGTTGCAATTCACATAGATAAACCTGTTAGTGGAAAATTTTGTATAAGAAGAGATAATACTTTATATGATAATTATTTCATAGGTGCAAGTCAATGTGAAGATACTTATCGTATTATAGGGGGTTGGGGATTCAAAGGAGGCAAAGATCCAATTTTTCCTGGAATTTATTTTATTTGTGGGAATAAAGCTTATTACAGCCTTCTGGACCACTGGTATGGAACGTGCTATGTAGGTTTAGTTTTTCCCAAAAATTTTCATGTAGACAGAAATGCAGAAGATTCATTTGAAATTAGCAATCACGTGAACAGATTTAGAAGAGAAAGCTTTACAGAAATAATGGGAGATATATTTGGTGCAGTAATACCCATGGTAGGGATAACCCTGAATGCAAACAAAATTAGAAAAATGTCTACAATAGTTGATAGATTGTCAACAGACACTGCAAGTGGATTTCAATTAGTGAACACAGAACTTATTGCCATGAGGACAATGGTGATGCAGAATCGTCTTGCACTAGACATTCTGTTGGCAAAAGAGGGTGGAGTCTGTGGAATTTTGCATGTTCAACATTGTTGCACATACATACCTGACAAAAGTCAGAATATAGAGATGTACATAAAAAAATATAACCAAATTACATGAGGAGATAGAACCCTTAGAAGATGAGTTTTTCAGAACGCTTAGGTAAAAGATTTACAGCAATTAAACACTGGTTTCAAGAGATTGATAATTCAATTATAGGTAAAATAGTCTTCCCTTTAATAATTATAGCTATAGTGATACTTTTGTTAAAAATTAGTTGCATGTTACATAAGAGAAGAAAATATGTAACAGAAAAGAAAAGAATTTATAAGTTAAGAGATTAAAAGGAAAAGGAAATAGAATTAGAAGAGTTTGGTAGAACTCAATATGAGAAATGCAGAAAAACAGATGAATCAATAATTTAGAAATACTAATATTAAGAAAGTCCAAAACATGTTCAAGGGTTGAAAATTTATACAATTTTGGGTATTGTTTGGTGATTAAGAAATCACCAGATGAGGGAGTTGATGGAGCAAGGTAAAGAACAAAATTTCGTTCAAACTTGCGAAGTTAATCTCTCCTAACAAAAGTAATCAGTCTAATAAGCTTGTGGTGAAATTATTAATCAACTTAGTTTAAAAGATACATTCATGAAACACACGCGGGACTAATGTGCTTTCTGTTGCAAACGCAAAGAAAAATTAATAAACTAATCTTGTCTGTTGTCGTTGTCAGTATTAAATGCAGCAGTTTAATTTAATGGCATGTGCTTATTTTATGTGCTTATGTTATGTCTTTTTGTGATAAAAGCTCTTGGAGTTCCTGTCATTCGAAAAGGACAAGTAAATATAATGCTGCCTATTCGTGCTTTTGCCAGGTAACATAATTAACAGGGTTAATTAGCAAAGGGGGAGGGTATCAAAATGGGTCTCAATTCTTTAATTAATTAATGTCTTGTGTTTGTTTAATAATAGTTTTCAAAGTGAGGCCTAAAGATGATGCAGAAATATGGCTGACAGAGCAGCTGACACGAAAGCTTGTCCAGAGTGATTTCTTGCACATGCGCAGCTGTGAAGAATTTTGCTGCAAAGTCGTTATGAAATAAAGAGCGATTCCTTTGTCATGTTGAACCTGTTCACGGAGGCCAGCCAAGGACAGCAATTTGATATGTCTGCCAAGGTTAGGAAGTAAACGTCCTAGGCTCGAGAAAAGTATCATTCTTGAGGAAATCGAAGACGTGGAAATGAAAGACAATGTAAATGTAAAAAAACATTGATACTTGTATAGCACACTACTCACCCGCAAGGGTCTCAAGGCGCTTGTACGAATACCGCTGTGGAACCCATCCTGGCTTTCCCTGTGAGGCGTCCACTCCTGGGCACCCCCAAGGTGGAGGCCAGGCATCCTTAGCATTGTGGGGGCCGTTTGGATTAAGCAAGCTATTGCCCAGAGTTGCAGAGTGGGACTCCATGATTGGAATAGGCACTGAGGCGAGAATTATCAGGTCCGTGGAATTTTGAGCCCAAGACCCGCCGAGGCGGGGAATTGAACCCTGGTGCCGGGCTAGACCTCTGCATCAGGGTCTGCTGCTCTAACCATTGAGCCACACTTCTCCAATGGGCCTTATATGAAGCCTGGATTTTGGTCAAGAGTCGAATGACCTAATCAATTGTACATATTAGTGTAAATATTATGTAAATAGATTATAAATCAAATCACTTGATTCAGTTGCTGTATAAGTGTTTAAAGGTGTATGGTGAGTATTGAGGTGATAAATAGTGTTTGTGAGACAGTTTTTCAATCGGAGCGCTGGATCAGTAGCTTCCCACATTCCACTAGATATTCAAATAACTTATCCAAAACTTGTGCCCAGAGCTGTGAGTCTTCTTTAATATGCCAAGTTGGGTGTGCCATCAGGATCAGGAGCTCAGCTGCTGCTAATGCCAGGATCTGGAGCTAATGCAAAAAGAACAATTGATCGACAGAATGCAGAACAATTTCAAACATTAGCCCCAGTACAGAGAGACTGATTTGCATATGCTTGGGTCTGAATTGGAATGGCATGGGGAGCATAAAAACTATGGATTTCGGCCCAGAACTCTGGACTGGGGTGAATGTATGACATAGTTTTGCATTCTTTCCATCACGTGTTCTTTTTGCAATGATCAGGAGATCGGCTACTGCTAGGGCCAGGTTCAGGAGCTCAGCTGCTGCTAGGGCCAGGATCAGGAGCTCAGCTGCTGCTAGGCCCAGGATCAGGAGCTCAGCTGCTGCTAATGCCAGGAGCTTGGCTGCCGCTAATGCCAGGATCAGGAGCTCAACTGCTGCTAATGCCAGGATCAGGAGCTCGGCTGCTGCTAATACCGGGATCAGGAGCTCGGCTGCTGCTAATGCCAGGATCAGGAGCTCGGCTTCTGCTAATGCCAGGATCAGGAGCTCGGCTGCTGCTAATGCCAGGATCAGGAGCTTGGCTGCTACTAATGCCAGGATCAGGAGCTCGGCTGCTGCTAATGCCTGGATCAGGAGCTCGACTACTGCTAATGCCAGGAGCTACTCATAGAAATTTCACAAACGTCACTTTTGTCTGCCACTTTACTAACGTGACCATATCACTGGTGGCGAAGAAACCTTCTTGTGGTTTGTAAATTGTGCTCAGATGTTTTTTCCCACTGCTCTTCGGTATTGAAGAGGTCAAGCTGTAACTCAGCTGACTCAGCCCCACCCTGGACCGGCTTCCAGTAGCACTTTTTGTATTTTTGCTTTTATATCAGCCTCCATTCTAATCCAGGCGTTTGGATACAAACTCTCTTTTTATGTCCCGGACCGTAGGCTGCGCTTGCGCAGTCTCGCTCCAGGTTGAATGTTTTTTAGTATGGGGCTTGAACCCGCCCCTCTTCTTCATTGGCTGGCTTCGTAAACGGAGGCCAGCCAATTGGAGGAGAGAGGCGTCACTCCATTCAAGCCTGCCTTTTTCGGATTCGGGGCGTGTTTTTTGCAGTTTTCTCGCCGTGACGTCATCCGTCACTCAACAGCAAAAACCACGCCCCCGAATGCGAAAATGTCGGCGCTTTTCTGACGCCATTTCTGCCCGACCGCCGCCGCAAGAAGTCGAGAAGCTGCAGAGTCCTCCGGTGAGTGCCTGCTGTCCTGCCCCCTCGTTGCTCATGCTTGCTGTCCTGCCCCCCCTCGTTGCTTGAACTTGCTGTCCTGCTGTCCTGCCCCCTCATTGCTTGTGCTTGCTGTCCTGCCCCCCTCGTTGCTCGTGCTTGCTGTCCTGCCCCCCTTGTTGCTTGTGCTTGCTGTCCTGCCCCCTCATTGCTTGTGCTTGCTCCCCTGCCCCCCATTTCTTGTGCTTGCTGTCTTGCCCCCTTGTTGCTTGTGCTTGCTGTCCTGCCCCCCCTCGTTGCTTGTGCTTGCTCCCCTGCCCCCCCGTTGCTTGTGCTTGCTGTCTTGCCCCATCGTTGCTTGTGCTTGCTGTCCTGCCCCCCCTCATTGCTTGTGCTTGCTGTCCTGCCCTCCTCGTTGCTTGTGCTTGCTGTCCTGCCCCCCTCGTTGCTCGTGCTTGCTGTCCTCCCCCCATTGCTTGTCCTTGCTAGCCTGCCCCCTCATTGCTTGTGCTTGCTCCCCTGGCCCCTGTTGCTGGTGCTTGCTGTCCCGCCCCCTAGTTGCTTGTGCTTGCTGTCCTGCCCCCCCCTCGTTGTTTGTGCTTCTTGTCCTGCCCCCCCTCGTTGCTTGTGCTTGCTTCCCTGCGCCCTGTTGCTTGTGCTTGCTGTCTTGCCCCCTCGTTGCTTGTGCTTGCTGTCCTGCCCCCTCGTTGCTTGTGCTTGCTGTCCTGCCCCCCCTCGTTGCTCGTGCTTGCTGTCCTGCCCCCCTCGCTGCTTGTGCTTGCTGTTTTGCCCCCTTGTTGCTTGTGCTTGCTGTCCTGCCCCCCTCGTTGCTTGTGCTTGCTCCCCTGCCCCCTCGTTGGTTGTGCTTGGTGTCCTGCCCCCCCTCGTTGCTTGTGCTTGCTTCCCTGCCCCCTGTTGCTTGTGCTTGCTGTCTTGCCGCCTCGTTGCTTGTGCTTGCTGTCCTGCCCCCTTTGTTGCTTGTTCTTGCTGTCCTGCCCCCTCGTTGCTCGTGCTTGCTGTCCTGCCCCCCCTCGTTGCTTTGCTTGTGCTTGCTGTCCTGCCCCCCCTCGTTGCTTGTGCTTGCTGTCCTGCCCCCACGTTGCTCGTGCTTGCTGTCCTGCCCCCCTCGTTGCTCGTGCTTGCTGTCCTGCCCCCCTCGTTGCTTGTGCTTGCTGTCCTGCACCCTCGTTGCTCGTGCTTGCTCTCCTGCCCCTCCTCGTTGCTTGTTGTCCTGCCCCCCTCGTTGCTTTTGCTTGCTGTCCTGTCCCCCCTCGTTGCTCGTGCTTGCTGTCCTGCCCCCCTCGTTGCTCGTGCTTGCTGTCCTCCCCCATTGCTTGTGCTTGCTGTCCTGCCCTCTCGTTGCTTGTGCTTGCTCCCCTGCCCCCATTGCTCCTGCTTGCTGTCCAGCATCCCCTCGTTGCTTGTGCTTGCTGTCTTGCCCCCTCTTTGCTTGTGCTTGCTCCCCGGCCCCCCCATTGCTTGTGCTTGCTGTCCTGCCCCCCCTCGTTGCTTGTGCTTGCTGTCCTGCCCCCCTCGTTGCTTGTGCTTGCTGTCCTGCCCCCCTTGTTGCTTGTGCTTGCTGTCCTGCCCCCCTTCGTTTCTTGTGCTTGCTGTCCTGCCCCCCTCGTTGCTTGTGCTTGCTCCCCTGCCCCCCGTTGCTTGTGCTTGTCTTGCCCCCTTGTTGCTCATGCTTGCTGTCCTGCCCCCCCCGGTTGCTCGTGCTTGCTGTCCTGCCCCCCCTTGTTGCTCGTGCTTGCTGTCCTGCCCCCCCTCGTTGCTTGTGCTTGCTGTCTTGCCCCCTCGTTGCTTGTGCTTGCTGTCCTGCCCCCCCTCGTTGCTTGTGCTTCCTCCCCTGCCCCCTCGTTGGTTGTGCTTGCTGTCCTACCCCCCCACGTTGCTTGTGCTTGCTCCCCTGCCCCCCGTTGCTTGTGCTTGCTGTCTTGCCCCCTTGTTGCTTGTGCTTGCTGTCCTGCCCCCTCGTTGCTTGTGCTTGCTGTCCTGCCTCCTCGTTGCTCGTGCTTGCTGGCCCCCCTCGTTGCTCGTGCTTTCTGTCTTGCCCCCTCCCTCGTTGCTTGTGCTTGCTGTCCTGCCTCCTCATTGCTCATGCTTGCTGTCCTGCCCCCCCCTCATTGCTCGTGCTTGCTGTCCTGCCCCCCTCGTTGCCTGTGCTTGCTGTCCTGCCCCCTCGTTGCTCGTGCTTGCTCTCCTGCCCCCACTCGTTGCTTGTGCTTGCTGTCCTGCCCACCTCGTTGCTTGTGCTTGCTGTCCTGCCCCCCCTCGTTGCTTGTGCTTGCTGTCCTGCCCCCCTTGTTGCTTGTGCTTGCTGTCCTGCCCCCCTCGTTGCTTGTGCTTGCTGTCCTCCCCCCCTCGTTGCTTGTGCTTGCTGTCCTGCCCCCTCGTTGCTTGTGCTTGCTCCCCTGCCCCCTGTTGTTCGTGCTTGCTGTCCTGCCCCTCTCGTTGCTTGCGCTTGCTGTGCTGCCCCCTTGTTGCTTGTGCTTGCTTCCCTGCCCCCCCTCGTTGCTTGTGCTTGCTGTCCTGCCCCCCTCATTGCTTGTGCTTGCTGTCCTGCCCCCCCTCGTTGCTCGTACTTGCTGTCCTGCCCCCCCTCGTTGCTTGTGCTTGCTGTCCTGCCCCCACGTTGGTCGTGCTTGCTCTCCTGCCCCCCCTCGTTGCTTGTGCTTGCTGTCCTGCCCCCCACCTCATTGCTTGTGCTTGCTGTCCTGCCCCCTCGTTGCTCGTGCTTGCTCTCTTGCCCCCCCTCGTTGCTTGTGCTTGCTGTCCTGCCCCCCCTTGTTGCTTGTTCTTGATGTCCTGCCCCCCCTCGTTGCTTGTGCTTGCTGTCCTGCCCCCCCTCGTTGCTTGTGCTTGCTGTCTTGCCCCCTCGTTGCTTGTGCTTGCTGTCCTGCCCCCCCTCGTTGCTTGTACTTCCTCCCCTGCCCCCTCGTTGGTTGTGCTTGCTGTCCTACCCCCCCCACGTTGCTTGTGCTTGCTCCCCTGCCCCCGTAGCTTGTGCTTGCTGTCTTGCCCCCTTGTTGCTTGTGCTTGCTGTCCTGCCCCCTCGTTGCTTGTGCTTGCTGTCCTGCCTCCTCGTTGCTCGTGCTTGCTGGCCCCCCTCGTTGCTCGTGCTTTTTGTCTTGCCCCCTCCCTCGTTGCTTGTGCTTGCTGTCCTGCCTCCTCATTGCTCATGCTTGCTGTCCTGCCCCCCCCTCATTGCTCGTGCTTGCTGTCCTGCCCCCCTCGTTGCTTGTGCTTGCTGTCCTGCCCCCTCGTTGCTCGTGCTTGCTCTCCTGCCCCCACTCGTTGCTTGTGCTTGCTGTTCTGCCCACCTCGTTGCTTGTGCTTGCTGTCCTGCCCCCCCTCGTTGCCTGTGCTTGCTGTCCTGCCCCCCTTGTTGCTTGTGCTTGCTGTCCTGCCCCCCTCGTTGCTTGTGCTTGCTGTCCTCCCCCCTCGTTGCTTGTGCTTGCTGTCCTGCCCCCTCGTTGCTTGTGCTTGCTCCCCTGCCCCCTGTTGTTTGTGCTTGCTGTCCTGCCCCTCTCGTTGCTTGCGCTTGCTGTGCTGCCCCCTCGTTGCTTGTGCTTGCTTCCCTGCCCCCCCTCGTTGCTTGTGCTTGCTGTCCTGCCCCCTCATTGCTTGTGCTTGCTGTCCTGCCCCCCCTCGTTGCTCGTACTTGCTGTCCTGCCCCCCCTCGTTGCTTGTGCTTGCTGTCCTGCCCCCACGTTGGTCGTGCTTGCTCTCCTGCCCCCCCTCGTTGCTTGTGCTTGCTGTCCTGCCCCCCACCTCATTGCTTGTGCTTGCTGTCCTGCCCCCTCGTTGCTCGTGCTTGCTCTCTTGCCCCCCCTCGTTGCTTGTGCTTGCTGTCCTGCCCCCCCTTGTTGCTTGTTCTTGATGTCCTGCCCCCCCTCGTTGCTTGTGCTTGCTGTCTTTCCCCCTTGTTGCTCGTGCTTGCTGTCTTGCCCCCTTGTTGCTTGTGACTGCTGTCCTGCCCCCCTCATTGCTTGTGCTTGCTGTCCTGCCCCCCCTTGTTGCTCGTGCTTGCTGTCCTGCCTCCCCCTGTTGCTCGTGCTTGCTGTCCTACCCCCCTCGTCGCTCGTGCTTGCAGTCCTGCCCCCCTTGTTGCTTGTGCTTGCTTTCCTGCCCCCTCGTTGCTTGTGCTTGCTGTCTTGCCCCCTCATTGCTTGTGCTTGCTGTCCTGCCCCCCTCGTTGGTTGTGCTTCCTCCCCTGCCCCCTCATTGGTTGTGCTTGCTGTCCTGCCCCCCCACGTTGCTTGTGCTTGCTCCCCTGACCCCCGTTGCTTGTGCTTGCTGTCTTGCCCCCTTGTTGCTTGTGCTTGCTGTCCTGCCCCCTCGTTGCTTGTTCTCGCTGTCCTGCCTCCTCGTTGCTCGTGCTTGCTGGCCCCCCTCGTTGCTCGTGCTTTCTGTCTTGCCCCCCCCCCTCGCTGCTTGTGCTTGCTGTCCTGCCTCCTCGTTGCTCGTGCTTGCTGTCCTGCTCCCCTCATTGCTCGTGCTTGCTGTCCTGCCCCCTCGTTGCTCGTGCTTACTCTCCTGCCCCCCCCTCGTTGATTGTGCTTGCTGTCCTGCCCACCTCGTTGCTTGTGCTTGCTGTCCTGCCCCCTTGTTGCTTGTGCTTGCTGTCCTGCCCCTCTCGTTGCTTGCGCTTGCTGTCCTGCCCCCTCGCTGCTTGTGCTTGCTCCCCTGCCCCCCTCGTAGCTTGTGCTTGCTGTCCTGCCCCCCTCATTGCTTGTGCTTGCTGTCCTGCCCCCCTCATTGCTCGTACATGCTGTCCTGCCCCCCCTCGTTGCTTGTGCTTGCTGTGCTGCCCCCTCGTTGCTCGTGCTTGCTCTCCTGCCCCCCCTCGTTGCTTGTGCTTGCTGTCCTGCCCCCCACCTCGTTGCTTGTGCTTGCTGTCCTGCCCCCTCGTTGCTCGTGCTTGCTCTCTTGCCCCCCCTCGTCGCTTGTGCTTGCTGTCCTGCCCCCCTCGTTGCTTGTTCTTGCTGTCCTGCCCCCTCGTTGCTTGTGCTTGCTGTCTTTCCCCCTTGTTGCTCATGCTTGCTGTCTTGCCCCCTTGTTGCTCGTAATTGCTGTCCTGCCCCCCCCATTGCTTGTGATTGCTGTCCTGTCCCCCTTGTTGCTTGCTTTCCTGCCCCCCCTGTTGCTCGTGCTTGCTGTCCTGCCCCCCTTGACGCTCGTGCTTGTAGTCCTGCCCCCCTTGTTGCTTGTGCTTGCTGTCCTGCCCCCTCGTTGCTTGTGCTTGCTCTCCTGCCCCCCTTGTTGCTTGTGCTTGCTGTCCTGCCCCCCTCGTTGCTTGTGCTTGCTGTCCTGCCCCCTCGTTGCTCGTGCTTGCTGGCCTGCCCCCCCTCGTTGCTTGTGCTTGCTGTCCTGCCCCCTCTAGTTGCTTGTGCTTGCTGTCCTGCCCCCCTTGTTGCTCGTGCTTGCTTTCCTCCCCCCCTCTTTGCTTGTGCTTACTGTCCTGCCCCCTCGTTGCTTGTGCCTGCTCCCCTGCCCCCGTTGCTCGTGCTTGCTGTCCTGCCCCTCCCCTCGTTGCTTGTGCTTGCTGTCCTTCCCCCTCGTTGCTTGTGCTTGCTCCCCTGCCCCCCTCGTTGCTGATGCTTGCTGTCCTACCCCCCTCGTTGCTTGTGCTTGCTGTCCTGCCTACCCCCTGTTGCTTGTGCTTTCTGTCCTGCCCCCCTCTTTGCTCGTGCTTGCTGTCCTGCCCCCCTCATTGCTTGTGCTTGCTGTCCTGCCCCCCACTCGTTGCTCGTGCTTGCTGTCCTCCCCCTTGTTGCTTGTGCTTGCTTTCCTGCCCCCTCGTTGCTTGTGCTTGCTGTCCTGCCCCCTCGTTGCTTGTGCTTGCTGTCCTGACCCCCCCTTGTTGCTTGTGCTTACTGTCCTGACCCCCCCTCATTGGTTGTGTGCTTGCTCTCCTGTCCCCCCTCGTTGGTTGTGCTTGCTCTCCTGACCCCCCCTCGTTCGTTGTACTTGCTCTCCTGACCCCACCCTCGTTGGTTGTGCTTGCTCTGCTGACCCTCCCCTTGTTGCTTGTGCTTGCTGTCCTGCCCCCCCTCGTTGCTTGTACTTGCTGTCCTCCCCCCTTGTTGCTTGTGCTTGCTGTCCTGCCCCCCCTTTGTTGCTCGTGCTTGCTGTCCTCCCCCCCTCGTTGCTTGTGCTTGCTGTCTTGCCCCCTCGTTGCTTTTGCTTGCTCTCTCGCCCCCTCGTTGCTTGTGCTTGCTGTCCTGCCCCCTCGTTGCTTGTGCTTGCTATCCTGCCCCCTCGTTCGTTGTGCTTGCTCTCCTGCCCTGCTATTGGCATTGTTAATGACAATACAACAGTTAGTTTGGGGAGAGGCACTCCTTTACTTAGTAGAATAAGTATACTATGTTCAATAAATTAAATATGCGTGCTGTGGAGGAAGATGCAACGTCCAATTTGCATCTGTGAACTAAAACATGGAAAAAATCAAGCGTGACCGCTTGTCCTCTACGCACTGTTGCAGTTCTGATCAAAGATCAGATTCATTCATCAATAAGCATTTAACCCAATATTAAACGTGTTTTATGCACAAAAAAAACTTGTAAATTTTAAGGTTTTCAAAATTTATTTCCAACTGACGTATCACTTTTTATGAAGCACATTAAACATTAAATGTACATGTATGCCATGAATTCATTTTTTTAAACTTATATCATCACAGTGATTGTCAACATCACATTAACATAATTATAATTTTACTGATAAGTTTGCCCTGCCCAATGCATTTCGGGCCCCATGGCCCTTCGTCAGGGGCGGTACCTGAAATGACACAAAAAATTGAGGGACTCTATTACTTAAATGGAATAGGCTCTTCAAACATGCATTTCGTATTTTGTCACTGTTCAAATTTCACAGTCAACATGACTTTTTAGAATTTATGCAAATAAACCTTTAGATCTATTGTAACATCCCTATGACAGCCTTATGTTCCATAGCACTCACTTGTGTATATGTGTGCAGGTGATCACATCTAAGAAACGACTGAAGAGGGCTGGCCCCAGAAGTGAACCGGATCAAGCACTCTATGAAAAAAATGACCGTGGTGAGTAATGAGAATATGCAAGGTTTTACTAATAAACGGCGCGATACAGGAGCCAAGCACTTACAAAGATAAACAGGCAACTCAGCTCATAAGCGTGATAATTGGTTTTCTCCGAGCTATTGGTGATCTGTTGATCCAGCGCAGACCATTATCTTTCACGACAATTCAACCGCATGCAAGGCGTCGATCCTACTGACAACAAACTAAACGTTATCCCACAACTTAAATACACGTCTATGTTTGATCGAATCTGTTTCACACTATTATTTATGCCAGGGTTCTAACGACACATACCTTGTAAAAATAGCAAAATGCGGGAGATATTAGCCCTTCTGTAAAACACCTGTTCGTGTCAACTGTCCAAAGTAGCTAAAAAAGAGAAAACCAAAATCAACTCCACTCTCAATCCATCCTGTAAACCAGTATAACCACGCAGCTATCACTCGTACCTCATGAAGCAGCCACCTCGGTCCTCTTAAAATTCCTCCTTCTCAGTACGTGTTATCGGTCATTCTGTCCGCGGAGAGAACGCCGATTTAGACGCGACGGCCTCTTTTTATCACGCAAAAAGCGTGGGTGATCACGAAAATAAAAATAAAAAACGGACTAAAAACCCGGAACTGAATAGAACCAACACGGGCGCCATTTTTTAGTGTGATGTGATGTAGTGTATGAAATTGCGAACACTGATAATGCAAAATGGAAACATTGTCTACAAGTATGTATATTTCATCCTAGCCATTGGCTATCATTCATTCCAAAAAAAAATTATATAATAAGCAATTACAAATATTACTTGACATTACAGCGCTCCAGCGTTTTTGTTGTGCAATAGTCACAAGAAGCAAATGAGGTCTACTCGATCATTGATCCCTTTGGGATCTTGTGTCTGAAGTTTTTTTATCCAGAATATCTCACGCTGTAACAAAGTTTTGGTGAGACTCTTACCGGGCGAAGCAACAACAACTTCGAGAATCTGAAATTTCATTTGGGCTATCGTATGTCTGTTTTTATCCCAATGGACTGCCAAACTGCTGTTAATGTTCTTATTACGAATGGTACTTTTATGTTCTGAAATGCGTATCTTAATCTTTCTCTCCGTTTTGCCCACATACAACAACCCACATGGGCATTTAATAGCGTATATGACATTCGCAGTGTTACAATCTGCGTTGATCCTGGTTGGAATTGTTTCTCCTGTGTGAGGGTGTTTCACTGTGTCTGATACTATGACGTTGTTGCAGTGTACACAGTTTTGACACTTTCTCATGCCTTTGTAATTCTCTGTGGGTTTTTTTATTTTAGGTTTCAAAAACTCTTTGATGTTACGAGATCTTCTGTACGCAAAAATGGGTTTATTTGCAAATAAGTCTTTGAAATCGGTTTCATTACTGAGCAATTCCCAGTGATGATTGATACTTTTCTTGATTTCTTGTGAACAAGTGGAATATTTAGAAACAAAAACCTGTCTTTGGTGTGACTGTTTACTTTTTCCTTGAAATAAACTTTCCCTGGGTATTTTTTCTGTCTTTTCTCTGGCTGTTTCCAATACCATCATTGGATACTTTTTTGATGCGTATTTGTTAGAAATTGTAGTGAGATTGGTTTGTAAGGTCTCTTCTTGGGAACAGATTCTTTTAGCTCTCAACATCATGGAATATGGCAAATTGTTGATAAGGTTTTTAGAATGAAAACTATTGTATGTCAGAGCTGTATTTTTGTCTGTTTTCTTGTGGTAAACTTCTGTATCAATTGTGTGATCTCCCAGTTTTACCAGTACATCCAGGAAAGGAATAGATTTATCCTCAATGCTGTGAGTGAATTGTATATTTTCATCCTTTGAGTTTAGCTGTAAGATCTTTTGTTCCAGCGAAATTTTTGAATTCTGCCAAATTAAGAAGATGTCATCTATATAACGACAATAAAGAACTATGTTGTCAATCCAGTCATTGTCTGTTAACAGGTATTGATCCTCAAACTTTGCCATATAGGTATTCGCATAGGCAGGTGCCCCAGAAAAACCCATTGATGTTCCTTTGTTTTGCAAGTAATAGGCATCATCCCACTTGAAATAACTGTGATGGAGGCTAAAGTGCAACAGTTCCAATAGGAAAATTTTATTGACAGGTAAATCCTCTTGTTTTAGTAGAGCCCATTCAACTGCCTCTATTCCTGCGGTGTGCGGGATAGAGGTATATAAGGCCTTGACGTCCATTGTACATAACAACATGCCTGGTTTGACCACAACTTTCATCAGTTTTTGTAGAAAATGTGTGGTATCCTTAGTATAAGAATACCATGACTGAACAAATGGTTGCAAAAATTGATCAATGAATTGACCCAGAGGCTCGAATATGGTGCCACACCCGGTGACTATGGGACGAAATGGTGGATTCGAAAGATCTTTATGAACTTTTGGCAGCATATATAGTCCGGGTTGTTTTGGGCATGAGACTGTCAGAAATTGGCGGGTCTTAGTATTAATCCATTTCATATTTTCTGCTGTTTCCAGTATTTTCTGTAGTGTTTCCTTTAGTTCTTTAATCGGATCATGTTCCAGTCTCAAGTATGTTTGAGTATCAGATATATGTTCCAAAACTTTAGACTCATAAAATGTCTGATCCATAACAACAATAGCACCACCTTTGTCTGCTTTCTGAATGTGAATTCTAGAATTTTCTGCTAGTTCTTTTAGTATGTTCTTTTCTTGTTTGGATAAATTGTATCGACATTTTTTGTTTGTTTTGATCTTTGTGAGATCATTCATCACTAGTTTTTCAAATGCATCCAAGATCTTATGAGATGTAGGTGCCTGAAAGGTAGATTTTGGTCTAAATTCCAAGTATTCCGATGGATCTGACTCTGTGACTTGGTCTGGAAGGTTAAAGAAAAAATATTTCAAACGTAAAATTCTCATAAACTTAAAGAAATCAATTTCAATTTCAAGTTGGTTTGTCTGGTACGTTGGCACAAAGTTTAATCCTTTATTGAGAACTTTCGTTTGTTGGGGTGACAAGTTATATGTGGAGATGTTGATCACTAAGTCAGTTTGGTACTTCTCAGGTTGGGTTTTGTTACCTCCTTTGCCTCTCCTGGTTTTCCTTTGGTTTTGCCTGGTGGTTGTGTTGTCTCCGCATCCTGGGCGGAAAAAGACGTTTTGGAGGATGCAGCTCCCTCGATATTTGCCGGGTCTGCTGCCACTGATGTTGTTGAAATAACATTTGGAGGTGCTCTATTAGCATGGGTATCTCCCTCGGAAGCCACACTCTCTTGCGAAGACGTGTTTGGATTGCGTTTTGTGAAGGTTCTCCTTTGGGCATACACCTCCGCCCACGTGTACACTTCATTAAGCTTGTAGTCTAGTGTGTCACGCTACACACTACAGAAAATACTGGAAACAGCAGAAAATATGAAATGGATTAATACTAAGACCCGCCAATTTCTGACAGTCTCATGCCCAAAACAACCCGGACTATATATGCTGCCAAAAGTTCATAAAGATCTTTCGAATCCACCATTTCGTCCCATAGTCACCGGGTGTGGCACCATATTCGAGCCTCTGGGTCAATTCATTGATCAATTTTTGCAACCATTTGTTCAGTCATGGTATTCTTATACTAAGGATACCACACATTTTCTACAAAAACTGATGAAAGTTGTGGTCAAACCAGGCATGTTGTTATGTACAATGGACGTCAAGGCCTTATATACCTCTATCCCGCACACCGCAGGAATAGAGGCAGTTGAATGGGCTCTACTAAAACAAGAGGATTTACCTGTCAATAAAATTTTCCTATTGGAACTGTTGCACTTTAGCCTCCATCACAGTTATTTCAAGTGGGATGATGCCTATTACTTGCAAAACAAAGGAACATCAATGGGTTTTTCTGGGGCACCTGCCTATGCGAATACCTATATGGCAAAGTTTGAGGATCAATACCTGTTAACAGACAATGACTGGATTGACAACATAGTTCTTTATTGTCGTTATATAGATGACATCTTCTTAATTTGGCAGAATTCAAAAATTTCGCTGGAACAAAAGATCTTACAGCTAAACTCAAAGGATGAAAATATACAATTCACTCACAGCATTGAGGATAAATCTATTCCTTTCCTGGATGTACTGGTAAAACTGGGAGATCACACAATTGATACAGAAGTTTACCACAAGAAAACAGACAAAAATACAGCTCTGACATACAATAGTTTTCATTCTAAAAACCTTATCAACAATTTGCCATATTCCATGATGTTGAGAGCTAAAAGAATCTGTTCCCAAGAAGAGACCTTACAAACCAATCTCACTACAATTTCTAACAAATACGCATCAAAAAAGTATCCAATGATGGTATTGGAAACAGCCAGAGAAAAGACAGAAAAAATACCCAGGGAAAGTTTATTTCAAGGAAAAAGTAAACAGTCACACCAAAGACAGGTTTTTGTTTCTAAATATTCCACTTGTTCACAAGAAATCAAGAAAAGTATCAATCATCACTGGGAATTGCTCAGTAATGAAACCGATTTCAAAGACTTATTTGCAAATAAACCCATTTTTGCGTACAGAAGATCTCGTAACATCAAAGAGTTTTTGAAACCTAAAATAAAAAAACCCACAGAGAATTACAAAGGCATGAGAAAGTGTCAAAACTGTGTACACTGCAACAACGTCATAGTATCAGACACAGTGAAACACCCTCACACAGGAGAAACAATTCCAACCAGGATCAACGCAGATTGTAACACTGCGAATGTCATATACGCTATTAAATGCCCATGTGGGTTGTTGTATGTGGGCAAAACGGAGAGAAAGATTAAGATACGCATTTCAGAACATAAAAGTACCATTCGTAATAAGAACATTAACAGCAGTTTGGCAGTCCATTGGGATAAAAACAGACATACGATAGCCCAAATGAAATTTCAGATTCTCGAAGTTGTTGTTGCTTCGCCCGGTAAGAGTCTCACCAAAACTTTGTTACAGCGTGAGATATTCTGGATAAAAAAACTTCAGACACAAGATCCCAAAGGGATCAATGATCGAGTAGACCTCATTTGCTTCTTGTGACTATTGCACAACAAAAACGCTGGAGCGCTGTAATGTCAAGTAATATTTGTAATTGCTTATTATATAATTTTTTTTTGGAATGAATGATAGCCAATGGCTAGGATGAAATATACATACTTGTAGACAATGTTTCCATTTTGCATTATCAGTGTTCGCAATTTCATACACTACATCACATCACACTAAAAAATGGCGCCCGTGTTGGTTCTATTCAGTTCCGGGTTTTTAGTCCGTTTTTTATTTTTATTTTCGTGATCACCCACGCTTTTTGCGTGATAAAAAGAGGCCGTCGCGTCTAAATCGGCGTTCTCTCCGCGGACAGAATGACCGATAACACGTACTGAGAAGGAGGAATTTTAAGAGGACCGAGGTGGCTGCTTCATGAGGTACGAGTGATAGCTGCGTGGTTATACTGGTTTACAGGATGGATTGAGAGTGGAGTTGATTTTGGTTTTCTCTTTTTTAGCTACTTTGGACAGTTGACACGAACAGGTGTTTTACAGAAGGGCTAATATCTCCCGCATTTTGCTATTTTTACAAGGTATGTGTCGTTAGAACCCTGGCATAAATAATAGTGTGAAACAGATTCGATCAAACATAGACGTGTATTTAAGTTGTGGGATAACGTTTAGTTTGTTGTCAGTAGGATCGACGCCTTGCATGCGGTTGAATTGTCGTGAAAGATAATGGTCTGCGCTGGATCAACAGATCACCAATAGCTCGGAGAAAACCAATTATCACGCTTATGAGCTGAGTTGCCTGTTTATCTTTGTAAGTGCTTGGCTCCTGTATCGCGCCGTTTATTAGTAAAACCTTGCATATTCTCATTACTCACCACGGTCATTTTTTTCATAGAGTGCTTGATCCGGTTCACTTCTGGGGCCAGCCCTCTTCAGTCGTTTCTTAGATGTGATCACCTGCACACATATACACGTGAGTGCTATGGAACATAAGGCTGTCATAGGGATGTTACAATAGATCTAAAGGTTTATTTGCATAAATTCTAAAAAGTCATGTTGACTGTGAAATTTGAACAGTGACAAAATACGAAATGCATGTTTGAAGAGCCTATTCCATTTAAGTAATAGAGTCCCTCAATTTTTTGTGTCATTTCAGGTACCGCCCCTGACGAAGGGCCATGGGGCCCGAAATGCATTGGGCAGGGCAAACTTATCAGTAAAATTATAATTATGTTAATGTGATGTTGACAATCACTGTGATGATATAAGTTTAAAAAAATGAATTCATGGCATACATGTACATTTAATGTTTAATGTGCTTCATAAAAAGTGATACGTCAGTTGGAAATAAATTTTGAAAACCTTAAAATTTACAAGTTTTTTTGTGCATAAAACACGTTTAATATTGGGTTAAATGCTTATTGATGAATGAATCTGATCTTTGATCAGAACTGCAACAGTGCGTAGAGGACAAGCGGTCACGCTTGATTTTTTCCATTGTTAATGACAATGCCATTTATTTATGTTTTTAAAAAAAACATAAATAAAAATAATGTCATGAGCAATGCCAATAGTTCTAACTTTAAGAATGCCGAGGCCATTGCATTGTAAATGCTTGTTTCCTCCTGCTCCTAAGAAGTCTGTAAGCTTTCAGCTTCGAGTTGTACTTTATTAACCGTCCGTTCGTGAGAGGAACTTCAGTAACAATGTGAATGCTTTTCTGAGTTCTTTTTTGTTTCAGACAACACTAATTGTCAAAGCAGGAAACCCCTTAGCTCCGCATGCTGCCTGCTGTAGTTACAGATATTTGTGATAGTGACTACGATATTAATCCTTCGAATGATTTGATGGGGATGTTTGAGCTGCACAGAGAGGCAGATAATGTACTCCTATGTGAGGTCCGAGTTCTCTCCTACGCCCTTTGTAATTAATCATTTGCCTTCGCCTGATTGTGCCCGGTGCATTTCTAACATTAGACCTTCAGCTGTTTTTGTTAGTTCTTCTGGTGAAAACCACAAGGATAGCGAAATGGTCCCTCCCCGACTGTGAGAGTTCTGAGAAGTCAGTAGCAACGTTTCAGAGTACAACCCATCCTTCCACAATGGGACCCAGGGGGACCGTGGCGCGAGCCGGTGTCCCCCTGGGAGGATTTGCGCAGTGGGAGCAATCCCCTGAGTGATTGGTCAAGGGAGGGATAAGGGGCGGGTCTTGCCTGGTGACTTATAAGGACGGGAGGAGGGCGGGAATGTCGTCATCGGGAGGGGTTGGAGATGGCGTCGTTTGTGTAAGGGAGCTGAGGGCGGTGACAGAAGGCGTTTTCAAGGAGAAGAGAGGCGTTTTTGTGGGAAGCATGGAGAGAGACTGCGTCGTCAAGGACGCGGTGCGAGCTCTCTTAGAAGCGGGGCGCAGTGACCTCCTGAGGCCTGGAGCAGCGTTACAGATAAAAACGGTCTTGAAGCGCCCGCGTCGTTCGGCGGCTGTGGGGGTGAGTAATAAGGTGGCTGCTTGCTTGCCAGCCTCGTCCCGCTTACCCCCGCACGTAATGCCTGTTAATGGCAAGCCGGCTTTGGCGCGTAGGGGGCGCCCTAATGGGAGGAGAGCTCGGGCACAAAGAGCGAGGCCTCGAGCTCCGTCTCTGTGAGCAGATTTGCAGGGGCAGGGAGGTGAGGTACTTTCACAGCGAGCTGGGAGGGCTGCTCTCAAAGGAAATAGGAGAGGTTCTGGGGGCTCCAGCAGTGTGCCGGCTCCTGCGCTTCACATGGGGAGTATGTCCTTTCCTAACCAGCTTGAGAATGACCATTTTGAATCGGCAGCACAGGAATTTCACAGGTCTAAAGGAGTGTTAATGTTACACAATGTGTCACAGACTGGAATAAATGTACAGAGTAATGACTTTCAGATTAACATAGCCACGCCAGTTCTTGAGGATAGACGCTGTGCTACGTTGGTGGATTATTCTGATGATAGTGAAGGGAATGAGGAGGGACACTTGGATGATGCAGACATTTTACCACAACCTAATGCTAAAGAGTGCTGAGGTGGTGATTACTAAGCCTAAACGAGTTTTGAAATATATTTCTACTGTTTTACCAAAGTCGCGTCCTAGGTCACAGGCCCAGGTTTTAGATACGGACGGCTCTTCGGCTGTTGCAAATGATTTGTCTATTCAAGTTCCAGGTGTTGGCGGGGTACGTACTAAACTACCTTATATGGGATTGGCGATGCCCCTTGGTATACATTTATCTGACACAACCAAGCAAACAATTTGGAACCATGAATTTATTGATGTTTTCCGTTTGCTGCATAGGGATATTCAATCCAGAGAAGGTTCCAAAGAAGAGGAATGAGAACTATCACGTTGTCCCAAAGTCCCTAAGTCCACTGAGAATTGGACGGCTGCCTTTCTCATTTACGCAAGCGTGTATTGTGAGAGGTATCCGGATAGAGCATTGGCCAGGTTTAAATATATGGACATAATTCGTAGGGCGCATTTACAGGTGGGTGGTTTTGCCTGGCTCAATTACGATGAAGAATTTCGGGCTAGAATTAGTATCTTTCATGACAAGCCGTGGGGGGAAGTGGATCCTGAACTCTGGTTGCAATGGATGTCTACTAATCAGTCACAAACAACCATACATACTGCTAGTGGGCTGCCTATATCGTTATCTGCTCTTTCTACAGCGTCCCGTCCACATTAGGGCGGGAGCTTTGGGGAGAGAGCAATTGCCTGCAGCAGGTGCATGTTGGAATTACAACCGAGGTGCCTGCATCAGGCAATTTTGTAAGTTTAAACATGAATGTTCACAATGTGGAGGGAGGCATCCTAGTACCCAATGTTTTCCCAGCCAAACTTTCGCAGACGCTGGGAGGGGACAGAGAGGTAGAGGGGTTGTTCAAGCTGTTGTTCCAAAAGGCTCATACCCCGGTTGACTTACAGTTTATTTCTGTATGGTTGGATAGGTATCCGGATGCAGTGGTGGCTTCTAAGTTATATTGGGGTTTCGCTGTGGGGTTTCGATTGGGTTATCAAGGGCCTAGATGCCATCGTTGGGCTGATAACTTAAAGTCTGTCAGGGTTCTGCCTCATATTGTGCATTTGAAAATTGACAAAGAAATTCAAGCTGGGAGGATTGTGGGCCCCTTTCGAGAATGTCCGTTGGAAAATCTGATTGTACCCCCTGTAGGGGCGATCCCTAAGACAGTGGCAGGTGTGTTTTTGGCTCCTACATCATTTATCGTGGCCGGAGGGCCAGTCAATTAACGACTTCATATCACCAGATGATGTCAATGTGTCTTACACTTCGGTAGATGATGCATTGCGGTTGGTGCGTTTAGCTGGGACTGGTGCTGAGTTAGCGAAATGCGATGTACAATCAGCTTTTCGTTTGTTACCTATTCACCCCGTAGATTTTGAGCTGCTTGGCATGTCCTTTGACGGAGCTTTCTAGGTGGATAGAGCTTTACCGATGGGGTGTTCTATCTCTTGTGCCCCTCTTTTGAAACATTTAGCACATTTTTGCAGTGGTGCTTGGTAACAGAGATGTGAGAATGCTGCAGTGTGTCGTTATCTAGATGACTTTTTGTTTGTTGGACAGGCAAACCTGAATCAAGGTAGCACAGTTTAGAATTGTTTTCAAGAGATGGCAAGGGAGTTTGTCGTGCCTCTGGCTCCTAAAAAGACGGAAGGTCCCTCTACAAAGCTCACCTTCCTAGGTATTGAGATCGACACGGACATGATGATGGCTCGTTTACAGGCTGATAAGGTTCTTGAAATTAAATCTTTCTTGTTAGAGGGATTTTTGTTAAGTAGAATGTTGACAGGTTTCAGTAAGATCAGCACTCGTTCTTTGCCTTTGCGGGAACCTATTACTTTTTCTTTGTTGCAACAGTTGTTATTGTTTTGCCACAATGCTGTTTCAATGGGTGGGAGGTCTGTCGCTTTAGGCTGTGTATGATTTGGTTGTTCTTTGGGGCTTTTCGAGTATCCGAATTGTTGGGGCTGAGGGGTAAGTTGGGAATACAAACAAGTGATATACAGGTGCAGCAGGGTTCCTTGAGAATATTGTTGAGACAGTCGAAAACAGATCAAATGGGAAAAGGGGTGTGGATCCATTTGAATGGGAGTGGGGAGGTGGGTTGTTGTCCTTTAAATGAATGGCTTTCCTTCCTGCAGTCTAAGTTTTTTCGCCACAGAGTAATTTATGTCACCAAGATGGAAACAGTATCACATAATTTCAGCTATTGGCAGTATTGAGGGAGGTTTTGACCTTGGCTGGACAAAACCCTCTCTTGTTTGGGACCCACTCCATCAGAATTGGGGCGGCTACTGAAGCTTCAAGGTTGGGTTTGGGCTGGGAAGAGATGCAGCGAATAGGCAGATGGTAGTCAGATTGTTGTTCTAGATAGGTTCGACCATGAATGCTTGTCATAAGGTGATTATACAAGTCTAATACCCTCTTTTTGTCGCCACAGGACGAGTTACTTCTCTGCCACGAAAAATGCGGACTTGGATTGTAGGACATTCATTTGTGAAGTGGTCGGCTGTGTTTGAAGATCAACAGCTTTGTGGCAGAGCATTACGTTTGCATGGGAAGGGTCATGAAGTATTTTGGAAGGGTGTGGGAGGTATGGAATGGAGTGCGTTATTTCCATTGCTTGCTAAGTTGTACAGGGAGAGGGGTTTCCCGGATTTATTGATTATTCATCTGGGTGAGAATGACCTAGTTGAACTGTCTGGTTTAACTCTTATCAAGCGCATGAAACTGGACTTAGTGGTGTTAAAAGATAACTGGTCAGGTACGTCGGTGGTGTGGACGGCATTTATTTTTCGACATCACTGGAGAGGAGCTCTAAGCCATTCTGCTGTTGAAAAAGCTCGACGCAAATTGAATAGAGCAATGAAAATGTATTGTTTGGCTATAGGTATTAAGGTCTTATCACATGAACACATTGCAGGTGTTGAAAAACATTTATTTCGTGATGATGGGGTGCACTTATCACAGATGGGTCAAGCTTACTACTTAATGGAGGGGGGATCTGTTGGCTGCTTTTTGGGGGGAGAATTTATGGTGTGATAGCAATGTGTAATAGTTTGATTTGCCAGTTGTCTAATTATGGGTGGGGCCTGGAAAACTCTTTGGCTTTCCTGGGTGGCGCTGTTGTGGGCGGTCTGGGATAGTCTAGAGCGGGCTTGTCCTTTCCCTCTGGGGGGTGGGGGGAGGGTAGGAAAATGATGAATATGGTGGTTAAATGATGACAAAATTCAATGCTGGTTTTGGTACATTTTTGGGGATTGGTTAGTATAAAATTGTTGGGAATGTTTTGGTTATACGCAACTAATAAGGAAATATTTGGAAAATTAGTTAATGTTTAATTATTTAGGAAGAAGTGTATTTATAGGATGATCTGTTTCGACTGTCTTAATAAATAGTGACCTTTTTTGCTACGAAGAACAAGTATGGATTGTCCTTATTGCGCGAATATATTATCTATTGAGGTTGGAATAGTGCGTCTGGCTGTTTGGTCTTTGGCAGTTCACCCATTGTCGCCCTTGCGGTTGTCTCCCTGAGGCGCCCTGCACAGAGAGTGGTTACGGGTGTGGATAAAGGTATTCAGAGGCAGCCATGCCTAGAGCGACATGCCCTTCCTTTCTCTGACGTCACCACGCCCAGTGGAAGAGGGACCGGAGTCCTTGTCAGGTGACACTGGATCTGCAGCCCTGCCGTGGCGCGGGCTGCACCTGTTGCCTGGATGGACTGAGATGGAAAATAAAGCTAGTTACACATAGGATGGTCTGATTCTTAAGGAACAACATCAATCTATGGCAACGTATGGGGGGGGGGCAGATTTACAACGTTCAGGAACTCACCATAGTTTACCTTAAAATTCTACAAACTTTGCGAAATCTATCATTGCATGAGCAAATATAACGAAGTAAGTGCCAGATGTATCAAAGGGTTTTACCCATTCTATGTCAATGGGAAAATGCGTTCATACATATGGCCCTAAATTTCTTCATACACAAAATCCACCCGTGGTATTTTTGTTTTCCCCGTGTTTTTTTTTTATCCCTAGTGGTGGAACTATTAGTCTTTAAACTCCACCCATTTACTAAAGCGTCCTATTCCATTCCCACTTCTGTCCTTGTCAGGACTATATTAGAGACCTTTTATAGATTGGGAAGGGGTCGCACAGGAGTTTAGTAATTCCAACAAAAGATTAGGTTCGTGGATGTGCAGAAACTGTAAAATACACGCCAAAACTGATTTAGATGAGAGACTGATGCTTTAAGCTAGAAATTATCATATTTTAGCTCTCTGTCACCTAAAACTTCCTCCACTCCAACGTAAGTAAATGGGGAAATTTAATTCCACTATCGTTTTCTCTAAAACTTCTGCTTTGTTGGTCATGTGAGCGGATTTACTCACATGAAAATGTCATGTGAGTAAATCCTTTTAGGCAAGCAAAACCAAACTTTTGTAAATTCAAAAGGTTACTTATACTGAAATAACTTTGTGAAGGGGGGTTGGCCTATCATTCGAGGTGGGTGTACGTACAGGAGAAACAGCAGATTTACCAACAGATCACACTTGGCAAGGCAGGTACACGGGGTGTAAAGGTTAGTTGATGCCAGTATTGCTTACATTGTAAAAACAAAAAAGGAGTTTTTCTTAAGGGTTTGTCTTCAGTATTACTGAATGCTAGGGTGGCCGAATGCCAAGGCTACCTAGTCTTTATTCCACTTCATGCCTCTTTCTTCCTCCACCCTCCACCTCCGGTCGCTGTAGCTCACCCTTGCAGGTTCTTTTTCTTCCTTTTTTCTTTGTCACAGTTTTTTTTCTTTCTCTTCCTCTATTTTCTGCCTTTCTTATATTGTAGGTCAAACTCTGACAGTAAAAAGTTAGATCCTTTCTCCCAAAATGAGAACAGATGCCCACCAAATGTAACCACCGGCACAAATTAGGCACTGGGTCAGTCCAAAGGAGGATACGCCCACTGAGGTGATGGCTCAGCTGGTGGTGATACCTCAATTACCTTTGCGGCTAGTCCTGCTTGCCTCAGCCACCCATGTAGGAATGTGAACCTCACCACAAAATGATCTGTTCAAATGCTTGCGGTGTAAGTCTTATGGTCATACTTGTGGTTATCATGCCACCCCCTCCAGCAGATTTGCCCGTCTACAAAAATAAGTCGAAAGGAGACATCTTGTCTTGGGAAAACTGCATTAGACTATAGTTGAGGTGATCTGGAACTTAGATCATCTGCCTTTAATCAAATGTTCAAGCTTTGCAATTATATTCTCAGCAATAATACTTGATTTTTTTTAAACAGATAATAATACCTCTTTTTTCTACATTTGCATTTGATGTCTCTGAAGCTAATTATTTCGTTCCAGTTTCTTATATAGAAAAATACTAGGGCAAAAGACAAGTCTCAGACTCTTAGTTTAAACTAATATCCCAGCTGCTGTGTAGCCCTATGTCATGTGTGACACCATGATCCTGACTTTTTACTGAAAAGTAGTTTGCTGGGAATATTTGGGCTCATACTTACAATGTTGAAAGCAAAACCACAAGTCCCAGAATGCAACATTCTGTTGGTCAAAAATAGGTACTAAGTGAAAGTGTCAAACATGATATGTGGCCACATGTGTATGCTTCTGTAGCATGCACACCACATTGGTTGCTGGCTTGGGGCTGGCCGAGGCTTTCATCCATCCTTCTGTGGTCAATGGCATGAGGACCAATGAGTTGGGTATTCGTAAAACCTGTAATATTTATCATTTTGAGTATCATAAGCTGTTGAGTGCTTGTTTTTTAAAGAACCAAACAATATTATTATGGAGTGGAGAAATGTCATGAAAAGTGATGGATGTGTGAACCCAAATCTAATCTAGAAATTGTGTTTTTAGTCAAAGAGCTTGGGGCCATCACAGAGAAGAGGTCAATGTAGAACTGAGCAAGCATCTGTAATGCTGGTGCCCACAGCGAGCCTAGGTTACTGAAGCAGGCCTCCTGGGTTGATTTGATACCTCCATTGTAGTTCTTTATGAAAACTGATAAGTCACAAGTTCAAAATCCAACGGGACATACATAACTTTCATCCTTCCAATGTCCTTTAATTGATTTGCAATGAGTATTAAAAGCATTCAACATTGTCGAACAGGTCTATAGGGAAATATTGCACTTCCTCCTCTGTACCTTCTCTTCCCATCCCCTTCCATTCTTCAGGCACCCGCAGCTTCTGTCACTTTGCCCCCATACTTTAATTTTCCTCAGCTGAGTACTACAAAAGTGTAGCCCTCCCTCCTCCAGCATGTCCTGTTTTGTTTCCTCTCCCTCGGATACAGACAGGGAATGCTGGAGTCCATGGCGGGCATCGGCTTCCTTCATGTGTGGATTGTATGTCTCTCTGCTGGACTTGGAGCTATCCTCCCTGCTTCCATGGGGTCCTAGCAGATATTTCCTTCCATGATGTGCGGGTAGTTGCTTTATCATGTGGGGCTTCAGTAGCAGCTAGATGGAATCTATTCTTAAAAGACTGGAATACAGACTCTGCTAAAAAAGCTACGGCTTTAAGAATGCAATTCAAGGGTGTTAAACTTTTTTCAGCAGAATTGGTAGAGAAATTGCATCAAATATTTAAGGAGCAAAAACATTCCTTTCGCAAGCAGCGCTTCCACATGAAGTTCATTCTGACACAAAATGAAATCCTTCAGACAACACGTAGAGAAGCCGGTAAGCAGTGAGATCAGGGACGCTTATACCCAGCTGTGGCCAGAGGTTCAGGCGTAGACCGGGGATGCAAGTGGGTTTGCAGGGAATCTATCCTTGGGGCAAGTCCTGAACGCCTGTGGAGGGGCGAGATAGCCTAAGTGCATAGTGCAGCATCATATGCCCCTGACTTGAATGTATTGATACCCAGTAGTCTGCTGAAGGGCACCATTGGAGTGGTGAGTCTTGGGTCAAACGCGACATTCCATATTGGGGCCAGAACATGATCATTAGGAGCACACAGGACCTGGTCCCTGGCTGGGGCTTAATCCACTGAGGGAAGAATAGTTTGTGCCCCCCCCCCCCCCCTTGCCGGAAGGGGCTTTCTAGGACACTGCCTGTACAACCAATCAGCCACCATGACCAAGACAGCTGCGCGGACGGATGGACAGAGGAGAGCTTGGAAGATGCTTGGCTGAAGAGGGGACCGCAGCATCCAAAGAAGGTTACCTAACCCCAAAGCCCTGAGTTGTTAAATGACCCATAGACGGTGCAAAATGGCGGAGCACTTTCCCTCTTTCATTCTTTGTCTACTTCCCCTGCTCCTATCCCCTCCCCCTTAATATATCGCCTTGCCTGCTAAGCCCCATAGCCCCCTGTCCCCTGTGACCTTTAACTAAGCACTCCTACCCTTGTTGGGGAAAGGTCCAACTACTATACTCTGGAGTCTCAGTGATCCTTCTGAGCGAGTCCACAGCGCTAAGGGAGCCACTCACAGTTGAGGCATGGAATGGCGCCCCTTGCCAAAGCACTCCCTCTCCCCTTTTTGGGGAAGATCAAGTAGGTAGGCCTTGGAGTCTCAGGGACCCCTCTGAGAGAGTCCACTGTGTAAAGGGAGCCTCTTGCATCTGAGTTGAGGGAATGATACCACTTCCCCTGGGATCACAGCTTACTGGACTTTGGACGCAGCTTTTACTCGTCTACCGGTTTGTGCCCCCGTCACGCTCCCCCCTCTTCTTTTATGCTGTGTCAATCACCCTCCCCATCCTCTTTCCCTCCTTCATTTGCTGTCTACTTCCCCTGCTCCTACCCACTCTCCTTGTCTGCTTTTTCCCTTACACATATGCCCTTATTGTTTGTCTCAACTGAACATGTAACTTTGTAGCTATGCTCTAACAACTGTCTAACCTTTGTAACGATGTTACCTGCGACAATGGTCTGATACTCATGTAAAGAGCTCTAATACCTCCTGGTCTAGCCAGCGCTATATAAAACCTTTAAAAAAAAGTCTAGAAGACAGTAGAACATGGAACAGGGAGCAAGATTCCAAGGCCCACTGCCCGGAAGTGTCAGAGGAAAGAGAAACAGGATCTACAGAGCACCAATCAGCGCTTGTGACTAACTCAGAGGGGAGTAAGCAGATGGTTCCAAGTAGGAGGTTGGTAGCAGAATTCATTACTTTCACCAAGCATGGCAATCAACAACATGAGACAGATGATTTCTGAGGATAATCCAGAGAGGTTACAAGATCGAGTTTGTCTTCTCACCAGTTCCTTCAGGGACCGTCATCCTTCAAGTTGCCATGTCCCACGAAAAGCAGGTGGCTAAGTAGGAAGGCATCCTTTCACTGGTTCACAAGATGACCATTATTCTCTTTCCAAAGGCAGAGGGTGGAAAAGGGCTTACTCAATTGTGTTTCTGGTTTCCAAAGTTCAAGGGGATTTTCAGATTCTTACATGTGAAATCTCTGAAGAAGTCAGTGGAAATAATACTATTCAAAGTGGAAAAACTGCAGAGGATCATTACACTAATAGAACCAAATGCCTTACTAGCCACTATCGACCTAATTGGCGCATTTTTTTGTGTTCCAATGTTCAAGCCACATCAGCTATTTCTCTAGTTTTGCATTTGGGGCAAATATTGGCAGTTCAGAGTATGCCCTTTTGGGCTCACGGATATGGTGGCTCTGCCTCATCTCAAGGTGGTGCTAATAGTCCCATACCTCAACGACTAGCTGAGCCAAGCTCCATCAATCTCAATTCTAAAGCAAAATCTCTCATTGATCATTACTACTCTAAATCTTTATGGGTTTCTGTTGAATCTGACAAAATGCCATCCTCTTCCTTCCAGGGATTTTCAGTTCATCAGCGCATGAGTCGATTCTATGTTGTGCAAGGTGTTTCTCCCCATGAAAAGGATTGTCCATCTCCAGGATCGGCTGAAGAATTTCCTTATGAGCAAGGAGGCCTCCCTGCTCAAGTGGATGGAAGTGCAAGGCCATATGGCAGCAGCTGTCTATTTTAAAGGAAAGAATTCATACGAGACCTCTGCTGTACCATCTACTATACCATGGTGCCCTGTCAGTCAATAATTATAACTATGTGGTTCCTGTCTCAGTAAGTGTCAAGCATGCTCAGCAGTGGTGGGTGAACAGGGAGTGACAATATGTTCAGACCCTCCAATAGCATTGCCAACATAAGCAAGTGCTGTGGACTTGGGTGCATCATTGGAGTCCTTGACAGCTGAAGCTAGATGGTCTGGGACAGAGGGTCAAAGGTCATTGAATTAGAGAGAACTGATGGCAGTCTTCCATGCTCTTCAACACTTCAGTCAATATCTGTCCCACCATATTGTGTTGATAAGATCAGACAACATAGTGGCAGTGGAATACATAATTAATCGAGGAAGTATCCATTGCCGATCCTAGAACGAGTTGGCCTGCAGTCTGTGTCTGTGGACAGAAACTCATCTCCTGTCTTTTACAGAAGTGCACATCAAGGATCTGGACAATGTGGCGGCAGGCACCTTTAGTCGTTAGTTTCCCCTTCTTAGGATTTGCAACTGACAAGATCTATGTCCAAGGCCATATTCAGGAATTTCGGCTTCCCCTCTCTGGATCTCGTTGCCTACAGGAGCAGTGCTGTTTTTCTGAGTTTTCGTTACAGGTTCCCAGAAGAGGGAGTTTGGGGTGCGGATGCATTTACTCTGAAATTGCCTCGGAAACATCTTTGCGCCTTCCAACCAATTCCTTTGAATTAGAGACTCTTTCGCAGGATTCCGCTGGAGAGGGCCCAGTAAGTGTGGTGGTTCCTTACTGGCACAGGCGCAGCTCATTTCCCCTTCTGAGGAGCATAGCATGTTGTCATCCGTGGATCCTCACGCAGTTTCCTGCTCCCCTGAGTTCTTGCACTCAGCTCCAGCTTCGTCGTCTTTCCCTCTTCGTTTGGAGGTCAAAAAGATAAGATTGGAGGAACAAGGTTTACCTCTCCATCTTTTTGATGTTGTGCAAAAATTGAGAAGATCTTCTACTCTTGCTTCCTAGTCTAAACGCTGGAAAGTCTTTGATCCTTGGTTTACTGCATGGGGAGTTTCTTCAGTGGAATGTTAAGTATCTTCTATTAGTCAATTTCTCTTAGGTGGGTTTCAAAAAAAATATTCCTTTTTCTACTCTGAGGTCACAAGGGCATGCAATCAAGGCATTTCATGTAAACCATGACATGGTTAATAGTGTGTTCTCTTTGATTTCTTTAATGTTCAAAAGTTTTTCTATCTCTAAATATTCAGTTAAGTCTTCAGTTCACTCGTGGGATCTTACCTTGGTGTTAAAAGCATTGCAGGATGCCCCCTTTGAACATTTGGAAATGGTGGATCTCACATCTCTTTCCTTTAAGGTATTTTTTTTCTTGGTGGCATCCCATCTGCCTGTCGGCTGGGGGAACTTTCTCCTCTGCTAAGTCATCCCCACTTTCTTTCCTTTCTGGATGGCACAGTGGTACTTCAACTAGATCCCTCCTTTCTTCCTACAGTTCTGTCGGGATTTTATGTTTCACAGGAGTTTATTCTTCCCACTTTCCTGATCCCACTTCTGAAGAGGAATGTAGGTTGCATTTGTTGGATGTTAAATGTGCTCTCTCAATTTACCTTGACAGATCCAAGGGATGCAGGAAGTCCAATTCTCTATTTGACAATTTTGGAATCGCAGGGAAAGTGAAGCGTCCAAGATCATTCTGAGTTTCTGGATTGACTTTTGACTTTTCTTGGCTCATACCAGCTCAAATCTTCCAAGACCTTCTGGCCTGTAGGGTCGTTCCACAAGAGGTATTGCTGCCTTTTGGGCAGAATTCAAAGGTGTGGCATTTGAGGAAATCAGTAGGAGCCGGAACCTGGGCCTCTGCTCACACCTTTATGAAACATTACAGGCTGCAAGACCTTTACACATACATCAGAATTTCGGCTCTGGTGGCATCCAATCCGCATTACCTTGAAGGGTGTAATTGTTGTATATTGTTCAGGAGATGTTGGCATTAAATCATTTGGTGTTGCATTGTGTCTTGGTCTCCTGGTAGTTATTTTAGCAAACAAGCTATTCTCTGCTTTCATATAAATGATAGGTAAGGACTGGGTTGAGGAGGAGGGACATAAAGATAATGCCCTGATTACTTACCGGTAATCTTCATTACTCTTACTCCTACTCGTCCTCGAACCAGTCATGCATTACCGCCCATCCTCTCTGATATCGTAGCCCTTTGATAAAGGACTTTAGACTATTGACCTCAAATACAAGCAGAGTATTGTTTTTTTTTCTATAGCTAGATACCTAATGGGCATATGGCTAAGACACAATAAGTGTATACAAGGTCATTACACCTTTCTGCCTTCCTCCAAACCTCACAGTGGTGTAACAAAACTTGAGGGAGCCCCTTGCCATGTACATGAAAGGGGCCCCCACGCTCCTGACCCAGTCAGGATCTCCCAGGCCAGCAGCTTGCTACCCATGCACAGTGATGGAGGTGGCCATGCACAGTGATGGAGGTGGCGCCCTCGAGCTCGCGGGCTATGGGTACACCATTGAAACCTCACCCTATCATCCCCATTTCTTCTTCAATAGCTTCCTCACCCAAAACCACTCTTTACTAGCTATGTTCACTGTAGCTCAATTTGCCTGTAAAACATCTATCACTCACCCCTCTTTTCACCTTCTCTGTAATTATTTAATTACTTGTGTGGGTTTATACAGCCTGAACTTAGCCTAAAGACATAGGAGCACTTTACAGAAGAGGTGATGACACGGTTTAAAATGTACACCTGCAAAATCAAGAACAATCCTGATACAGTGGAGATTAATAGCATGATAAGTAAAGTAACGGGGAGCTACTTGTGTAAGAGGAAAGTACAATACTAAGGGAATCAGGATGGGAGTAGTGTCAAGCAAGTGACTATTCCAGGACATGGGTTACAGATGTGAAACCATTGGGGTAAGCAGAAGAATACAGACAAGCAAAGTTGGTGTGAGTGATGCAGACCGGAGATAAAACATAGGGAGGGTATAGGGTGAGCAAGACACAAAAGAGAAGGCTCAGCGGAGGACAGAAAGGGGGAGAAGCTGCGACTAAGAATAGGCCATAAGGAAATTGGAAGATACGTTTGGAAAAGTCGAGCTGACATCCTTTGAGAAAATGAAAGAAGAATATGAAATGCTGAATAAAAAGATCTTTTGATATTTCCAAGCTAGAAATGTCTGGGTCACTTTTGTTGCCAAAGACAACTGTTGAGGGGACAAACCCCATAGAAGATAGGATCCTATCCGGATGCCTACTAAAAAGGCAATGTAACTCATACAAAAAGGAAATGAGTAACTCCAACCCCACCAGAAAAACTTAAAGACAGATGTGAAAGAGACCTGGGCAACCTTAGTGATGACGATTCGACCGAGGCAATTCAGGGCACAAGAGATGTGACAAAGGCGGGGTTTGGACATGAGCAGTTAATATTCCTCCACAGAAGCTATTACCAAAAGATACACATGGAGAGACTTGGCAGAGCCGCTTCAGAAATATGCCAGAGAGGCTACAACCGGACTGAGTCATTCATATATATAATCTAGGACTGCCCTCACCTGAATGACTACTGGGGGGTGCCTACCCTTGCGTGAACGACTACTGGGAGGGGTACCTACCCTTACCTGAATGACTACTGGGAGGGGGTGCCTACAAGTATAACAGAGTTTTGGACACATAGTGCCCCTAAACACCAAACTATTCATCCTGGTAATCTGTAATGACCAAAGACCACCCAAATAGCCAAGACGTTAAGTGGGGTGAAGAAACTGAGTGTCTTTAAAAGTGGAGTGGTCTGTGTGGCTTAAACATGTAAACTAAAATCTGTGCTTCCCATCATGTGCCACCTGACTAGTATTTTTGAATTCTCTGTGTTTTCTATTATTGCAACCGGATATATAACGCAACAACTGACATACACTAAAAGAAGCCAGGACTATTGGCTTTGTCAGCCTCTCAGGCTGCCCAAACAGACAGTATTAACAACAGTGAGAAAGCCACTCCCCCTGCCCTCGAGTAACGCCGACCACTCTCTGAACCAGGAACTTCTGCTTTCTCGCCGTGCGAGAAGGCAGAAACAAATGGTAGTTCTCTACTATTTGTTTCTGCCTTCTCGCACGGCGAGAAAGCAGTGGGGCGGCGCCCAAACGCCCCTATGGAAGAGCCACCACTGGTCACCCCTATGGTAGGCCCAAGGGCAGGGTGCATTGTAAGTATAAGGTAGGACAAACCCTGATGTGTGTGGCATGTCCCAATAGTGAACTACAGCCATTTTCGTTTTTCACTACTGCAAGGCTACCTGTTCTCCATAGGCCAGAGTGGGCTGTTAAAGTTATTACTGTCAGGATTTACGATCATCAGCGCGCCTGCCTAGCGTTTTAGACTACATCTCCCAGAATTCCCGGTGTTAGAGGGGAATAAAAGAGGGGGCGTGGCATAGAGACGTTGCACGTAATTTGTTATTATTGCCAGAGTGTTCCTGGAAGAAGGCTGTGTCGCGGTATTCCGAAGCGACTTCTGAGGACCTTGGTAACTTAGAAATAGGAAGATTCCCTCAACTGTGTGAACGCTGTTCATACAGCGACGTCAGGTATCTAAGGGCGGACTGTGCCAAAAACAGTTACTCTCCTTGCCGGTGTCTTGTGTTTTCCGGAGCTGGAAGACGGAGGGGACACTATTGGAAATCTCAGAGGGCGGACTGTGTTTGTGCTCGATCTCTTCAGTACTAGAGCGGCGTGCCTAGGTAAGAAGATAACCGTGTTGTGGTGATCCGGGGTTACAGGAAGGAGTTATCAACTGTTTCCCCTAGAGCGGAGGATAGTGGGGTAGCGCCCTACATTCTACCGTTTCTTAGCGTACTTGGAACTTTGTCGGATAGTAAACGGAGGTGGAGTGAACTTCCTGTTTGACTGTCTCGCGGATGATGGTAGTAGGAAGCTACATCATACCGTGTGCTGGATTTGGCAGCTTGTATTGAATACTTTACTTTGGAGCACGTTTTTTGGGAACTAAACACTTATGATTTGCGATTGAATCTAATTCTGAAGGAGTGAAAAAATACTAATTGGGAATATTTCACGATATCACCTATCTAACAAACCAGGAGGGTAGGTGTGTGCTGTGGTGTGATCTCCATCATGCTTAGTATGAATATTGTTGGCCAGAACATTAACCTGTGTCTTTGTTTCATGTAGGGGCTGTGTTACACGAGATAGTGCGAGGTGCTACTCACAGAGTGGAGTTGTGGGATTCTGTTATTCAGGTGAATATAGGATCAAGGGCGGGTAGCGAGAATGAAATGAGAGTAGGATTAAGATTGGTGTATTAACCTGTGGCTTTTTCTCATTTCAGCTATCCCTTCCCCCGCTGACCCCTTCCTTCCCTTCCTGGTTCCTGTTTTGTTCTTTTATAATCCCTCGCTTGATCACTCGAACACCCTGTATATAAAAAGGGGTGTTGGTGAGGTCAGGAGGTGGACCCATATTGCCACAATCGTTTCCTGCGGAGTCCGGCCCTGACAGAATTACGTGCCCACGAATTATACTCCGCAGGGTTCGATTGTGGTAGATATGGCCACCTTAGATGATGTACTGCGTGCGTTAGTATTGGTGCAACAGGAATTGGTAGCATCTAAGGCTGAGGCAGTAGCATTGAAGGATAGGGTGGAACAACTATCTAAAAATCCTTTTTCTTCTGGTCCAGCTCAAGTCCAGGTTACGGTTCCTCCTCCTATTCCTTTGGCCAACCCAGAGCGTTTTTCAGGGGATCCTCGCAAGATTCAGGTGTTCCTCACCCAGGTGCTGCTTCATTTCTCCTGCAAACCAGCAGCTTTTCCCAATAACCATTCCAGGGTGGCGTTTGCCATTTCTTATTTTGTGGGGGAGGCAGCAAATTGGGCCGTTCCTCTGGTTAGAAATGACGATGCTATACTCTCGGATTGGAATGAGTTCAGGAAGGCGTTTGAGAAAGTGTTTGATAGAAGGGCTAATACCTTAAGTGCTGATAAAGAATTGATGGAGTTGAAACAGGGAAGAGGCGAGTTGATCACGTATTTGACCTCCTTTAATCGCCTAGTGGCAGAATCTGAGTGGCCTGAAGGGAAGAGAATGTCTCTTTTCTATCAAGGTCTCAGGGATGAGATTAAGGATGTAATAGCTCAAATAGATCCCCAGCCCACAACTTGTATTGACATGATCAACTTGGCTCTGAGACTGGACAGCAGAATGTCAGAAAGAGGTGGGGATAGGAAAAGATGGGAAAAAGGGAGTTACCGGTATGATAGATTCCCGCGCAAAACAGTGAGTGTAGCAGAACCAGGAGCCGAACCCATGGAAATAGGAGCGATAAGAGCACCCCTGTCTAGAGAAGAAAGAGAGAGTAGAAGGGTCCAAGGGTTGTGTATGTACTGTGGCCGGAAAGGTCATTATGTCCGGGAGTGCCCAGTAAAAAACAAGGGAGCTAACAGTTGGGATAAAAACAAGAAGGCTGTGGCATCTTCCACAGTAAAGGCAGTGGAGGGTAGGGAAATCCCGCAGATGGGGGAGGACGGAAACCTTCAGTGGAAGCTGACATCTTTATCTACGAATGTAATAACAGAGACTGAAGCCCATTTGGTACTAACTATGCTGGTCGAGAGTGATAACAGGACCCATAAGGTTTTAGTGATGTTAGACTCTGGAGCCACCGGCAATTTTATAGATAATGGTCTGGTCTCTCGGTTGGAGCTATCAAGAGTCCCAAGGGATAGCCCAGAGGAGGTGTTGGCGGTTGATGGGCAACCGATTAAATCAGGTCTCATTACTGAAAAAACAGCTGAAATGTTGGTGTCTATAGAGGTGGAGGAAGGGAGGCACTCAGAAATGTTGGAATTGAACATCATAGAAGCCCCACAGTACGAAATTATCTTGGGCATGCCCTGGTTGACATACCATAATCCCAGGATAGACTGGAAATCCAGAACCATTCATTTTCTGCCGGAGTTTTGTCAAGAGCATTTGATAGCTAGTGAAGTCTCTCATGTAGCAGTGTTGGCCAGTCCGTTTCTTGTAGCTACTGCTGCTGAAAAGGACGTGAAACTTCCGGTGGAATATACAGCCTACGAGGACGTTTTCAGTGAAAGTCAAGCTGAGGTGTTACCCCCACATAGGGAATACGACTGTCGCATTGACCTAATAGACGGGGCTACTATACCGTCCTGCCGAGTCTATGCACTGTCGGTTCCGGAGACTAACCATTTGAAAGAGTACCTGGACCATTATGTGCAATTGGGTTTCATTAGACCATCTAGATCTCCTGCAGCCTCCCCCCTTTTTTTTTATAGCGAAGGCCAATGGGGATCTCAGGGCATGTGTGGACTACCGCGTCCTGAATAAAAACACAATACGCAACCGATACCCTCTCCCCCTCATTACTGTATTGATCGACCAAGTGAGGGAAGCAAGTATTTATACCCGATTGGACTTGCGGGGTGCTTACCACTTGGTCAGAGTGCGTGAGGGGGATGAGTGGAAAACGGCCTTCAAGACGCGGTATGGGTTGTATGAGTATTTGGTCATGCCGTTTGGTTTATGCAATGCCCCCGCGGCTTTCCAATTTTTTTATTAATGATGTGCTGAAAGAGTATATTGATTTGTTCGTGGTGGTATACATTGATGACATCCTGGTGTACTCCATGGAAACATCCAGTCATTCTGAACATGTGTGTTTGGTGTTGGAAAAGTTAAGAGAACACTGTCTATATGTTAAACTAAGCAAATGCGAGTTTAGCGTGTACAATGTGGAGTTCTTAGGGGTGATGCTTAGCCCTAGAGGGCTGCAGATGTCAGAGCGTAAGGTACAAGCAGTCCAGGATTGGCCTATTCCTAAGAATGTCAGGGAAGTCCAGAGTTTCTTGGGCTTCGCCAACTACTATCGTAGATTCATTGTACAGTTCTCGCAGGTGGCGGTTCCCATTACCAGACTACTAAGAAAAGGGGTTACCTTTTCCTGGACAAGTGAGGCGGGGGAGGCTTTTGAGAAATTAAAAACTGCATTCATTACTGCACCAGTCTTAGCCCATCCGGATTTGGAACATCCATTCGTGGTAGAAGCGGATGCTTCTGATGAGGCCATCGGTGCGGTGTTGTCCCAGAGAGACAAACAAACGGGACAGTTGCACCCGGTGGCGTACCTGTCCAAGAAGTTGAGTTCGGCTGAACTCAACTATACAATAGCCGAAAAAGAACTTCTGTCTATTAAAAGGGCATTTCAGGAGTGGAGACAGTATTTGTGGGGAGCCCGTCATGTCATCACGGTATACTCCGATCATAGGAACCTACAATATATGTCCTCCGCGAGACATCTGACGCAGAGACAAATGCGTTGGATGCTCTTCTTCGCGGAATACAATTTTGTGGTGACCTTCAGGCCGGGTTCTGAAAACCGCAAAGCTGATGCTTTATCAAGACAGACCTTACCAGTGGTGGCTAAGGAAGAGGAAAGACAGGCAATAATCCCAGCAGAGAAGGTGGTGTGTGTGGTGAGAGCTGAGACCTTTTTGGAGGAGATAAAAACACATAAACATCCGGGGGGATGGCCAGCATGGGCAGATGGTAATCCAGCACGGAAGGTGAAACAGGGATTACCGTTTCAACATGATCGCTTGTATGTACCTGAAATCCTTTTGCAGAAAAAGGCATTTCGATGGTGTCATGAAGTGCCTATGGCTGGACATCCGGGCATACGGAAAACGATTGTCACCGTCCAACGACATTTCTGGTGGGACTCCCTGGTTAAAGACGTTACCTTGTGGGTAGTGCAGTGTGATGTATGTGCCCGAGCCAAAGGGGTTACTACAGGGAAGGCGGGTAAACTGATCCCTATGCCCACTCCTAGACGCCCTTGGCTGAACATCAGCTTAGATTATGTGACGGGTCTGCCTATGGATCAAGGATGTAATGCCATTCTGGTGGTAGTGGACAGCCTTACCAAGATGGGACATTTCATCCCTTGTAAGAACTTGCCTACAGCTGGTCAAACGGTGCAATTGTTGGCCAGTCATGTAATCAGATTGCATGGCCTACCTAAGGTGATAGTCAGCGACAGAGGGCCTCAGTTTATAGCACGCTTCTGGCGCATGTGGTGTCATGCGTTAAACATTGATGTGTCTCTTTCTACCAGCTTTCATCCCCAAACTGATGGGCAAACGGAGAGGCTCAATCAAACTTTAAAAAAATATCTGAGATGCTATTCTAAGGAAGCCCATGAATCCTGGGTAGACCTGCTGTGGATGGCTGAGCTGGCGTATAATAATGCATGGCATAGCTCGACGGGTATGTCTCCCTTTAGAGCTAATTATGGGTTTGATGCACACACTCTGCCTGTGGACATTCCAGACGAGGTTCAAAATCAGCCTGCTGTGAGAGAGCAGGTGAGACTATTGAGGAGGGTGCATAAGGGGGTGCAAGCTCATTTGATCAAGGCTAAAGAAACCTATAAGAAATGGGAGGACAAACACAGGGTGGAAGGTCATCAGTATGCTGTGGGCGATAGAGTCTGGCTGTCAACAAAAAACATTCGATTTAAGTTACGTAGTGTTTTCCACCCCCGCTACATTGGCCCCTATCAAATTGTTAAACGAATCAACCCTGTGGCTTATAAGCTCAAGTTGCCCGGTTCGCTGCGGATACACCCCGTGTTCCATGTTCAATTGTTGAAACCAGCTTTGGCATCTAAAAGGGCGGTTCCTCCGCCTGTGATGAGCAAGGGGAGTGTGGAGTATGAGGTCAGGAGTATCAGAGATTCGAAGATACGCCGAGGAGTTCTGTGGTACCTGGTTTCCTGGAAGGGGTACACTGCAGAGGATGACTCCTGGGAGCCCTGGTCGAATGTTCACGCCCCCAGGGCGGTGAGATCATTTCATCAGCGTTGTCCGGATAAGCCTGGGCCTAGGAGGCGCTAGGGACGGGGACATACTGTCAGGATTTACGATCATCAGCGCGCCTGCCTAGCGTTTTAGACTACATCTCCCAGAATTCCCGGTGTTAGAGGGGAATAAAAGAGGGGGCGTGGCATAGAGACGTTGCACGTAATTTGTTATTATTGCCAGAGTGTTCCTGGAAGAAGGCTGTGTCGCGGTATTCCGAAGCGACTTCTGAGGACCTTGGTAACTTAGAAATAGGAAGATTCCCTCAACTGTGTGAACGCTGTTCATACAGCGACGTCAGGTATCTAAGGGCGGACTGTGCCAAAAACAGTTACTCTCCTTGCCGGTGTCTTGTGTTTTCCGGAGCTGGAAGACGGAGGGGACACTATTGGAAATCTCAGAGGGCGGACTGTGTTTGTGCTCGATCTCTTCAGTACTAGAGCGGCGTGCCTAGGTAAGAAGATAACCGTGTTGTGGTGATCCGGGGTTACAGGAAGGAGTTATCAACTGTTTCCCCTAGAGCGGAGGATAGTGGGGTAGCGCCCTACATTCTACCGTTTCTTAGCGTACTTGGAACTTTGTCGGATAGTAAACGGAGGTGGAGTGAACTTCCTGTTTGACTGTCTCGCGGATGATGGTAGTAGGAAGCTACATCATACCGTGTGCTGGATTTGGCAGCTTGTATTGAATACTTTACTTTGGAGCACGTTTTTTGGGAACTAAACACTTATGATTTGCGATTGAATCTAATTCTGAAGGAGTGAAAAAATACTAATTGGGAATATTTCACGATATCACCTATCTAACAAACCAGGAGGGTAGGTGTGTGCTGTGGTGTGATCTCCATCATGCTTAGTATGAATATTGTTGGCCAGAACATTAACCTGTGTCTTTGTTTCATGTAGGGGCTGTGTTACACGAGATAGTGCGAGGTGCTACTCACAGAGTGGAGTTGTGGGATTCTGTTATTCAGGTGAATATAGGATCAAGGGCGGGTAGCGAGAATGAAATGAGAGTAGGATTAAGATTGGTGTATTAACCTGTGGCTTTTTCTCATTTCAGCTATCCCTTCCCCCGCTGACCCCTTCCTTCCCTTCCTGGTTCCTGTTTTGTTCTTTTATAATCCCTCGCTTGATCACTCGAACACCCTGTATATAAAAAGGGGTGTTGGTGAGGTCAGGAGGTGGACCCATATTGCCACAATCGTTTCCTGCGGAGTCCGGCCCTGACAATTACATTTTATAATCCTAACAGGCTCAGAGAACATGGTAGAAATTAGAGTTTAGTATCCCTGAACTCAGAATATTAAAATACACCTTTTAGTGAAGTTTATTTTAATATTCTGTTTTTGCAAATACCACTTTTAGAAAGAAGGTATTTGCTTGTCTAACCATTCAAACCTGCCTCTGCTTGGTTGTGCATTCCTATGTCTGGTTTTTGTGAGTGACAGGGCTGGGGAATTCCAGGAGACAGGCTGAGTCACCCCGTGGTGAATAGAGAGATCTGCATCTTGATGGGAGGGAGGAGTGCACCTGAACTCTGAACAGGGCTGTGCCTGCCTTCCAGAATGCGGGGCCCCACCCCCTGGGGAGCGGATGATGTCTCTGCCCTGCACACTGAAAGAAGAGAAGGAGTCCTGTAAACAGAGTGCTCCAGGACTGTACTTGCCTTCCACAATGCTAGCTCCACCTCCTGTGGGGCGTCTGAGGTGCATGCCCTGCACTGTGAAAGGAAAGGAGAAGTCTGGTAAACAGAGTGCTTCAGAACTGGTTTGAACTGGGCAAAGGCCCCTCTCCCCTCAGAGAACAAAGGATTTCTGGGCATAAATATTGGGACCCTGATCCCATGAAATTAGATCACTTTTGGACAAGAAGAAACATTTATTGAGGAGAGGAACCTGAAGAAACTTAGGAGAGACTATTCCCAAGCTGAAGTGCTCCTTGGGTGATTGGCCTGCAGTGGTTGCCTTACTGCCAAAGGAAGGAGAAAGGAACTTTGCGTACTTTGCTTTCAACTTGTGAAGGATCTCCAAGGGCTTGGAAAAGAGCTTGCCTCCTGCTGAATTCTCAGGGACAACAGGCTTCACCCCCCAGCTCCCCAGAGTTCTTTTGGAAGTGCCTGCTGCGGTTTTGGGCCTTCTGAGGAACTGCGTGTCGCAAGGAGCTGGAAGCACGGCTCAATGAGAAGAAGCGTGTCACCGTCGCTGTGCCTGCCGTCGCAACTCCGGAGAAAGGAGGGTGTCGCCGCTGGAACGGTAGCACAGCACCGCATCGGAGAGAAGTGTGTCGCAACGAAGAGGAAGCGTGTCGCCGTCGCTGCTGCTGCCGTCGCAACTCCGAAGAAGGAGGGTGTCGCCGCTGTGGTTCTCACACTGCACCGCCTCAGGAGAAGAATCTCGCAACGAGGTCGGAGCGTGTCGCCGTCGCTGAGCCTGCCGTCGCAACTCCGAAGAAGGAGGGTGTCGCCACTGGAACTGTCGCATTGCACCACATCGACCAAGAGCACCTCGCATCCCTGAGAAGCGGCCGCCGACGGAGCTGCTGCCTTCGCATCTTGAATGTCGCTGCTGTAGTTGTCGCATCGAGCGAAAGGTTCACGCATCGTGGGAGAAGAGCGTCGCCGCTGGAGCTACTGCCGTCGCATCTTGGATGTCGCCGCTGTAGTCCATGCATCAGACCGAGAACTTCTCGCATCCCCGAGAAGCGTGCCGCATCTGGAAGATCGTCACGTCTTTATTTCTTTGCACCTGACTTTGCCGCATTTCCCATCGCTGCAACATTGCATATCGTGGAAGCGCAATGCAACTTAAGGTACATTGACGCAGAGTGTCGCAAGTAAGAACTGAACTGAACTAAGCTTAAATCTACCATCTTAAAGTAATCATAGTGTGTATTTTTGTCATTTATGGTCTTGTAGTAACTCTATATAAAGTCTACTTATTTTTTATATAAAACCTGTGTGGTGTCCATTTGTAGTGTTGTCACTGGGTTACTGTATGTGGTCACAACTGCTTAACTTACAACAACTCTGAAATAAGCCTTGACTGCTCGCGCCACGCAACCTAGAAGGTGAGCAGGGGTTATTTTAGGTGTGTAATCCCTTTTCCCTGACTAGAGGAGAGGGTCCCTGTTTGTCACAAGTACCTATCTGTGCCAACCAGAGACCCCCAAATCTACCACAGGGTTATTAATTTATTCACCACTGGGTCCCTAAGGGGAGTTTTTAGACAATCTACCTGACGCTCTTGCTAGCCTGCTGGTGAAGAAAGCCTATTTAACTATGCTAGGACACCTGAATTTCCATCTCGAGGACCAGAATCTCCCAAATGTTAAGAGGCTGTTGCATGATCTCGAGAGATTACAACTTATCCAATTGATATCATCCGCCACACACAGCAAGGGGCACATACTGGATACATTAATCTCTAACGACCCCAAAACTGTAGCAGACACTCCAGTACCCATGCCTTGGTCAGACCTCTTCCTCATTACCTTCACTCTTAGTGTGAGAGAAGTTAGGGAAAATGTTTTAAAACACTCAGGGACTACCCAGAGGAGGAACTAGGCGAAGTTTAACCCAGAGGCCTGGAGGGAATGCTTAGTCACCTCTGCTCCCAGGATACAAGGAAGGTTGAAAAGGAATACTCCGCCTTGGAAAGCTGGGTTACTCACTCATTTGATAGGATGATCCCAATAACAACTCTCAAGCCAAAAATGTCAGTTAATAAGGCACCTTGGTTTAATGCACAATTGACATTATTGAAGAAAAACTGCAAAAAACTGGAAAGGGAGATGAGGTAGAATCATGACACCAAACTCAACGCTTCCTATAAAGCAGCCATTAGGCTCTACCACAATAATATTAAGGACGCCCAAGCGAAATTTTTTGAGTTAAAGATCAGTAAAGCACAGAACTCATCTAAGGAACTCTTCAAGGTTGTCAAATCTCTAACCTCCCTGACAATAACCATTCCCCACAGTCCTCGGAAGAGAAATGTAATGAATTAGCGTCTTTCTTCTCCCAAAAAGTTATGGATATTTACAGTTCCTTTCACAATGGGAACAGCACGATCACATGTATGGCTGAGAATGGAACCACTACGTGCCAAGGATGGAAGCAGAGGTGGAGCACTACCATGTCAGCCCTAACTTTGCTTCCCTTCTACCAATATAAATGGTCTGAGATCACTGATTGAGAAGATCGGGAAGACGTAATCAGGCTCCCATCTAGACCCAGCCGCACCCCATGTGTTGGGAAAGGGATTGGAGGTCTTGCTCCCCTCTTTGGTCGACATCATTAATCTCTTGCTAGAGGCAGGTGAAGTTCCAAAAGCCTGGAAACATACAATAATTCGGCCCCTATTAAAGAAAGACAATCTGGACCCAGCCTGATTAGGGAATTACCAACCTATCTCACTTCTTCCATTAATTGGCAAACTAAGAGAGAAACATGTTAACAGAGTATTAACAGAATTCCTGAAAACTAATCACTGTTTCCACCCCACTCAGATGGGCTTTCGGGCGCAACACAGCACGGAATCAGCATTGTTGGTTGCGGTGGAATAACTAAAAAATACTCTGGACCAAGGGAGCTCAGCCAATATACTGTACCTCGATCTCAGTGCGGCATTCGGCACCATGGACCACTCAATCCTAAGTAAGAGGCTGTGGGAAGGTGGCATCCAAGGCAAAGCACTGAAGTGGCTGTCGTCCTTTTTGGAGGGCAGAACATTTCAAGTCATGGATGCTAACTTTTTCTCAAAATCCATGCAATTGGCTTTTGGGATACCACAGGGCTCCTCGCTTAGCCCCACATTGTTTAATGTCTATCTGAGGCCGCTGGCAGGTATCATCCAGGAGTTTGGTATCTCTATGATATCGTATACAGAGGATACACAATTGGTGGTCTCTCTAGACCCAAAAAACAAGGGCAATGTGGATTGTATAGCGCCATTGTTAAAACTGGGGGTCTCTAGTTGGCAGAGGTAGGTACCACTGTCAAAATAGGGACCCTTGCTTCTAATTAGGGTAAGGAGGAACCACTCTCTAGATAACCTCTGCTCACCCCCTTGGTAGCTTGGCACAAGCAGTCAGGCTTATCCAAAGGTAATGTGTAAAGTATTTGTACCAACACTCACAGTAACACAGTGAAAATACCACAAACTGACTCCACAACAGTTTAGAAAACTAAAGGTATTTAATCTAAACTACACAAAACCAAAACAACAAAAATCCAACATACACAGTTCAAGAATATGGTTGCGAAAGAGTTCTTAAAGTTGCTATAAAAATAATCCACAGTTGCGTGAAGAGTTCACAGTTGCGTCACGTTTCGCCAACAGTACCTTTTAAATGTGACAAAGTTCCAAAGCAGAAGCTGGTGTGGTGGAAAACAAGTGATGCGTTGCTCCTGAGACCATGGGGAGGCGTTGGCGACAGCCCCCCTGCAGCAGCGGGTGTGTTGCGACAAATCCGTTCTGTATGGGGAGGAAGGCGATTACTTGTATGGATTCCGGTGTGTAGGTTCCGTAGGAAGTTGGTTCTCGCAAAGGCACGATGCGATGATCCGTAGGGGCTGCGACGATGCGCGATCCAGCTGCGATCTTCCTCTCGCAGCTCCTCGATGCGATGGCTCTGCAACAATGTTCGCAGCGACGTGATGCGGTCCGCAAGCAAGCGGTGCAGTGATCTCACCCGAGCGATGACAGGCTCTGCGACGATGCTCGCAGAGATGGTGATCTTCCCGCAAATGAAGCCACGTCTCCAGCAGTGGCAACAGACGCTGCGACTATCTCGGCTTTTGTAGCGGCGGGAATTTACTTGCGCTGTCGAGAATGCGCCCCGCAAGCGAGCGATGCGATAACTTTTCTGTAGCAAAGTCTCTCAAATCTTGGTTTCCAGCTTCCCAACACAAGTATCACTTCCAGAGGCACCACAATTGGCCCAAGCACTCTAGGAAGGACAGAGCTCTCTCAGCAAAGGTCAGGGAAGCTGGGGGTGAAGTCCTTTTGTTCCTGGGACTTCAAAACAGGTAGCCAGCTCACAACAGGCCCTGGAGATTTCTTCAAGTAAGGGGACAAAGCAACAACAAAGTCCTTCCCCTCTCCTAGGCAGCAAAGCAACTGCAGGTTAGTCCAGCATCACACAGCAGGGCAGTCCTTCTTCTTAAGTCTTCCTACTTGGCAGAGGTTCCTTCTTGTTTCCAGGATGATCTAATTTTCTGTAGTCAGGGGTCCTGTACTTATACCCCTAAAAGTCTTTGATCCCTTTGTGCAGGAGGGCTCTGAGCCCGGTCTGAACCAGTTCTGGGTGTTCCTTGAGCACTTTGTTTTCCTGGCCTCTCCTTTCCTTTCAGAGAGAGGGGCATGGTAGTCAGCCGCCCAGCAGGAGGTGGAGCCAGCATTGTGGAAGGCAGGCACAGCCCTATTCAGGCCCAGGTGCTACCCCCTCCCACCACTCTAGATGCAGATGGGGCTATTCAGCCCAGGGATGGCCCACTCAGACTCTGGGAGCCACCCAGCCCCTGTCACTCACAAACCAGACAGTCAATTCACAAACAGGCCAAGGCACACAGAAGGGTCAGACAAGAGAACAGCAACTTTCTAAAAGTGCTGTTCTCAAACACAGGATTTAAAAACAACCTTTCCTAAAAGATGTGTTATTAAATTCTGAGTTCAGGGATACCAGACTTTTATGTCCTATCTTGCTCCTATGGGAAGATATGCTGGTAGCCACTGTAGCCAGCATTCCCCATGATAGCCTATGGGGCAAGATAGCCTTATAATAGTGAAAAACGAAAATGGCTGTAATTCACTACAAGAGCATGTCACCTGCACAAGTACATGGTCCACCTTTCACATACACTGCACCCTGCCCAAGGGGGTACCTTGGGCCTTCCAGAGGGGTGACCAATGTGTACAGCAAGGGAAGAGTTAGGCCTGGCCAGTGGGGACACTGACCAGGAGGACATGGCAGTTCACAGACTGCACACGGGCACTGTGGTGACATGCCTGAGACACCATTTTAGGGCTACTCATGTGGGTGGCACAATCAGTGCTGCAGGCCCACTGGTAGCATTTGTTGTCACCTGCCCTAGCACACTCAGTGCACTTTACTAGGAACTTCTTGGTGACACAAGTATGTCAATCATGTATAACCAATCATAATAACAATGTATACAGGGAGCACTTGCACTTTGACACTGAACAGCAGTGGCAAAGTGCCCAAAGCATCTAACCAGCAAAAACGAAATCCAGCACAGCATGAAAAATACAGGTGGTAGAGGCAACAAAATAGGGGGAAACCACGCCAAAGATGCCAGGTCTAACAGCCATGTTTGGAAAGAGTGGTGGAATGGATGTCAAATAGTTGCATGATGCTGAATGGGGTCAAAACCGAGCTTATGGTGCTCGGAAATAAGGTGGTCCCCAGGCCTTTGATCAGCTGGCCTACATGTTTAGGAAGTCCACCTATTCCCAATTCGACTATCGGAAACCCCTGCTTTTGGCTTGACAAGAAGCTAACTATGGAATACCAAGCATAAAAGCTAGCAAGAATTTGTTTTGGGCTACTTAGAATGCTCAGCAAAACCTTAGAGCGCATTCCGCAGCAGCTCAGGAAGACAGTAATCCATGCGTTGGTTACATCTTGGTTGGACTGTTGGAACTCCCTCTATTTGGGAGCACCAAAATATGTCACAAAAAAAACTTCAGGTGGTACAGAATGCAGCGGTTACACTGCTGTGTAAAGCCCCCATACAGGAATATGTGGGAAGCACTAAAGAGCACTACACTAGTTGGCAATCTGGGCAGGAGTCAAATTCAAGGCAATCTGCCTGACACAGAAGGCCATTTACGGTAAGGGCCCGGCAAAATCAGGGCTCTGGTAAGCCTACATGCCCCAAACAGAAGCCTTCGCTCTGGTACCGAACAGCTACTTAAAAACAACCAGAATCAAAAGAGCCGGATGGGGTGGCAAATTGTTTGCACACTTAGCACCCAAGCTTTGGAACTCTATGCCAAGGGAGTGTAGATTTGTGGAAACTGAATCTATTTTCTTAAAAAAAATGTCAAGACTTGGCTCTTTGATCAATACCATTAAACTCCATTAGTCTCAGTCCGGACTGCTCCGCTAGCCCTGGGAAGCCCTTGGGCAGCCATGCGCTCTATAAATCCCCTAAACATAAACATTGTAAACACATAGATAAAAATCAGTTCAAACTATGCACTACACGCAAGTATTATGCTTCACAAAACTACAGAACCACAACATCAAAGAAATAACAAGCACTCTTAGGGAATAAAAGATAAGTAAAACATATGAAATATAAACAAGAACTAAACTTACTTGGATTAACAGAACGTGTTTTACTTTCATTGTTTAGAAATAAATCAGCGCTTTTTTCTGTAAAGTTAAGGGCATATTTAAAGGATTTGATCAGGATTTTTTTTTTTGCTTTGAATTAATGTCCTGCCTGAGGCCCAGAGGGACTTGGCCAATTTAAAGCCCTTCAAATATCCAAACTTTTGTGCAAACTAGTAGGCCAGTTGCCAGGCAGAGTCTAGCTTGGTCATAGGGTGCAAGGATTCCACTTCCACTCATGGAAAGGAAGGAAGATGTGAACTTGTGTGTTGGAACAGGAAAGGTGTCATATGAAGCAGGCTGGGATTGTCTCCAAAAGTATGAAACGGTGGTAGGGCCCTGGAAATTATTTAAGGCTGCCAATGAATCCCTCAGGCTGTGGATGAACATCGCACTGCATGTAACTATGATGGCACAACATAAACTCTAAATCAGTGGTTCTTAACCTGTGGTTTGGGGACCCCTGGGGTCTGCAAAACCTACTCAGGGAGTACGCAACTGCTTAGAAAATTCAATAGTAACAGACTAATAAATTGTATATAAATAAAAAAGCAACATGCACAGTTAAACGTTTTAAAACGTTCTGTAATTGTGCAGGAATTTGAAATTGAAGTGTAAAAATTAAGTTCGTATTCTCAGATTGACTTTTGGGAGCTGTGCAAGTGCATCAAACAGAATATGGTATGGACGATGAATGGCCTCAATTAAATTTAGAGAAACTCCAAGCTTCCAATTAAAATTTAGATTTGTTTATATTTGTTTGTGACTCAAATAACATATTTTCATAATTTGTGTATTTGTTTGATGAATGCTTGTTTCAGTGTTGTTCAAATTATCAAAAATTGTTATAACCAGGTCCCCGGCTTCCAGAAATGTCTCTGTGGGGGGTTCCCAGATTCTAATAATAATTCACTGGAGGTCTCCGGGTTCCAGTAATGATTAAGTGGGGGTCCACAGATGTCAAGAGAACCTCTGCTCTAAATAGACAAGGAATTTTAAATCGGTGATTGTAATAGAGAGATAGATATTTGCTACCTATGTTTTTATCTTCATGTTAGATCAACTGCAGTGACTGTACTTGTCCGGTGAGACATTTTATTGTTGTTTCTCCGTCCAGATGTATTGTAACAGGAGTTTATGGTATACCGTTGTTACTTAATTTTCCTTTCTTATATGAAGATAAAGATTAATTGAACAAATAAAATTTAAATACCAATAAAATGAACTGAAAAAAGAACTGAGAGGGAGAGAAAGCCTGAAACCTACTGTTGCTGCTCTTCTTCCAGCGCTCAATGCTTATTTCCTTCCCCTTCAGTACCCGCCTCTCCTTGTCCAGCCCCTCCTCTCTCCGCCCCTCCTTTCTTTCCCTCACCCATGACCTCTCCTCCATACCTTCATAGCCCCTCCCTTCAGCAGCCATATAATCCTTTCACGTGTCACGTGGCCGTCTGAGTCACGCCCAGTGCTGGGAAATGACTCACTGGCTTGGCACACATGGGGCGGGCTGGGGTTCAAGGGTCGGGCACGGCACGGCTGAGCCCCCATATCCGCAATATCGAGCTGTTCTAGCATCAGTTGTGCTACAGCAGTTATGCTCACCTGGCTTGTCACGCCAAATGACCGATAACATCCCATTATCTGCTTTAAGTTTACCTTCTCTGAAGCTCCCTCATTTGCGCGTACCTCCTTCAATGGCAATCCTTTTCTATACCTCCTCTTTCTATCTCTCTCTATACCTCCTTCCCTGCCTCTGGCACCCCTTCTCTGTACCCCTACTCTAGTTCACTGCTCCGCTACTTTCTCTGCACCTTCCCATCTCTATACTGTTTGGGAGGGAGGGGTGGGGGGGGGGGGAAGCAGACCACAAACAGATTTTGTGTGTAAAAGGCTGCTTTATTGGAACAGGTGCACATAACAATAAAAAACTCCTCGGTCAATGCCTTCAAAACTATACCGCACTAAATAAACATTTACCTAACCCCGCCCCTCCCCCTCCCCTAACATTTTTCGAATAGCCGCCCCCCACCCGAGCATTGCAGCATTACAAAATTACCAACACTATAATTCAATGCATAAACATATAAGCCTACAAATCTAAAACATCTGTTACACCAAACCTCCCCTGCCTGCCCCTTCACCACTTACGATCACCCAACCTCTGTAAGTACCCCAATAATCAACCTGCCTAAACAATCCTTGTCGAGGACCCCAGCTTTAAACTAAACAACAAAAACTCTGCCAACCCTGGCAAACTTCCACTAAACCCCGCACTGCACTTGCTCCAAGCGACAATACAGAAAAACTTACCCTGCGCGCCAGAACTGAAAAAAAAGAGACCAATAAAAGGAAAAGGAAGGAGTAAGAAAAGAAAAAAAGAGATAAAATATACATTAAAAAAATGCTGAAAATCTCATTATAGAGGGAGGGAGGGAGGGACAAAAAATTCCCTGACTAAATGCTCCCAGCCACCAGGTCACCAAAGACAAAATGGTGGCTGGGAGCAATAGCCCAACGCCTTTATACGTTGGGCTACATTTGGGCTGTAAACAAGGAGCCCAAACACAAAATGCCTGCCAGTGCTCCGCAAACCCCGCCCGCCCCTCCCAAACCGCCCGGGGGGACCTCCCTGCGGTCGTCCACCCCTCCAAGCCCCCCTTGGGAGGGAGGGGTGGGGGGGAAGCCGACCACAAACAGATTTTGTGTGTAAAAGGCTGCTTTATTGGAACATGTGCACATAACAATAAAAAACTCCTCGGCCAATGCCTTACAAAACTATACCACACTGAATAAACATTTACCTAACCCCGCCCACTCCCCCGCCCCTAACATTTTTCGAAACCCGCCCCCACCCGAGCATTACAAAATTACCAACCCTATAATTCAATGCATAAACATATAAGCCTATAAATCTAAAACATCTGTTGCACCAAAACTCCCCGGGCCTGCCCCTACACCACTTACCAGAGGGCTGAATCAGGACACAGTACTGTGCTGTGTGGTGGGTTCGGCCACCGCATATTTAAAAATTTGTAATTACCTGCATAGTTGTAATTTTCTTTGTACTCATTTGTTGCGCGGAACGCGCCTTTTAAAAAACTGTATTTGTGCCTTTTAACGTGTTCTCAGTAGTAGTGGGCTTTCGACTTCCTCAGCGCTAACGCGGTGTCTGTAAACAGACCCGCCTGAAGAGTAGCGCTGGGGTTGGAGACGCTCTAGTTTTTCTCGCAGCACCAGCGTCAAGGTCCCCTCCCTCCCTCCCTCACTTCCTACATTAGGACGGAAGTGACGCTGGCCCAGACACTAGAGGGCTGAATCAGGACACAGTACTGTGCTGTGTGGTGGGTTCCGTCACGCATATTTTAAAAGTTGTAATTACCTGCATAATTGTAATTTTATTTGTACTCATTTGTTTCGCGGAACGCGCCTTTTAAAAAAAGGTATTTGTGCCTTTTAACGTGTTCTCAGTAGTAGTGGGCTTTCGACTTCCTCAGCGCTACCGCGGTGTCTGTAAACAGACCCGCCAGAAGAGTAGCGCTGGGGTTGGAGACGCTCTAGTTTTTCTCGCAGCGCCAGCGTCGAGGTCTCCTCCCTCCCTCCCTCACTTCCTATAATAGGCAGCATGGCTAGTCAGCGCAGCGGACGTGCGCAGCGGGCACGCCGGCGGCGTGCCGAAGGTGCGCCAAAGGCAAGCCCGTCCGCTCCTGTACCTTCAGACACCTAGATAGAACTTTTCTGCCTCCAACAAATACAGTCCATACCCATCCTGGATAAGTAGATGCCATCGCCACTGAAAAACTCCATTGACTCAAACCAAATGTCCCTATAACACACTACCCCGAATCTGAAACTCCTACAAAATCTAGGAACCTCCAGGTTAACCTTCTTACACGCCCTAACAATCGCCCTGTGATTCCGAGCTCCCCTCCAAACCTACGCGGACAAGCTCCATCCACAAAACATGGCAACCAGACCCTGTTCCCGCAGAAGAGCCAAGATCCCTTTTCACAGCCCTTAACAGCACCACACCATACACTCCACAAAGGTCATATTTTCTCAAATGGCTTAAAAGAAAAACTGGGTCTGGCCCCCAACAACAACTTGTTCCAAGCAGGCACCAACTCCCTCCACAACATCCTTCCCTACCCTTTAAAAACAATTTTGAAAAAGCGCTCATTGTAACCCAACATTTCCCTGAAATAATACTGGCAGCTTGAACTGGAGCCCGTTTAACGAAAGAGTGCCCCACTATCCAAATGTTCAATACCGGGGAGCGAAGGCCCGCCACTGAACCTGTAACGAGAAAAACAATATGAGAATCATGAAAAGGAGGATGACACAAGCGTCCCTTCTGCAGTACTCCGCACCTAGCGTTGGGAAAAGTTGGAAAACCAGGGCCCCAGCCGCATAATGTCCCCTCTGGACCAACCCCGATTGTAAGCCTCTGTTGCTGCCCAGATTCCAAAAGAATGTGTCCCAAACTGAGACCCATTAAAACCAATGTGCCCCAATGCTTTAAGCTAAGAAACAAATAAGGTTTTGGATCCTACATCTACCTAGCCCGGATCTCAACAGTAGAGTCAACAGAAAAAAGTGGCTAGATAGGGAAAATTTGTGACATAAATATTAGCGACGCAGTCAATATGTACCACGTAGCTGCGGTCAAAAGTACCAAAACAAATTTATTTTCTTTTTTGTTTTTTCAAAATTTCAACAACACAAGGGCAAACCAAGGACTGTCACGACAGTGATTACATGAATACCATATCTACACATATATACAAAAGATACAAATATACAGTATTTACAATAGGAGTTAAGCAAGGCTAATGAAAGCAAATAAGCAAAAAATTAAACAAATGACACACAGATAGCAATGCATCAATACAATATTCAGACGCGTTTCGAACCCGGGAATTGGGGGTTCTCTTCAGGACGGGGACTGGGAGCAATAAGTCTGTAACAAATTACAGAAGGGGTGTCAGAATTATATATCATGGTATTGTAAAAAACAAAAGTACATATAGACTCCACATATGGAGAAGGGCATGTTACCTGCACGTGGCAAGAAATGTGCCTCAGTGTCGGTATTTCGCCAAGAGTAGGAGTATTCTGGAAAGACATTTAGACAAAAGGTGCTTAGCACACTGAGCCATGGAGGGATCTGGGTTGGCGCATTGAACTTAAACCTATCCGAAATTGTGACTCATACCTGTTGTTCACCAGAGGTTCGTGTTGTTGTTTAACCCACCATGCGGTGCAAAACTCGGAGGGGAAAACGGCTCACATTGTCACAATGTTTTAAAGGCTGTGGAAAACACATGGCATTTAGTATGCGGAATGACGCGGGTACTGATTCTAAACCTGATTATAGCAATTTGTGTGATTGCTCCTACCTTCTTAAAAGGGTATCTGGTCTCGTGCACCAATATGCGACCAGAGGGCGGTATCTGCGTGGCCCGGGACCTGTTTGTAAACAAAGCGGGTACGTTTTAGACAAAGGAAACACGTCCTCGTTAGGCGGGAGGTGCCGCGATATCGCGGTAAGCGCGGGTTGGGGGAAACCTGCAAATCACTTACTTATTCAGCGCGAGTGAATCTCTTATCCGTCGAGTCAGCGTCCAGTTAATGGGTGTGTGACGATGCTCGGCTTGGATATTTAAAAGCTACCCGGTCTATCCGCCAATCATGCTGGCTGGGGGCGGGGTTATGGAGGAATCATGGTCTATGTAGTTTTTTATTGAAATGAGTCAAGGCCACAGGACGGAGGTGTCCTATTAGGCATGGGGGGCATTTAAGCAGCACCATGCGTATTTTCTAGTCCGTCACATGGCCCCCAACCGCATGTCGAAGAACCCTTACACTAACAGCCCCACCAGACCTGAACTGCAAACGTCTGGCCCAATGTAAAGGCCACAAAGACACCGGGGAGCTGCTTCCAGCTAAACACCCTCACCACTACCTCTCGGACCGTCATAGCCCTAGCCAGCCACATATGAACCATGACTAAGAAAAGAAAACCTACTGCCAGGTGATACCTAGGTGAAACCTAGAACCTAAGAGCTCGGATACCCTAAAGGCCCCAAAAGACAACTACTCTGTTCATAAAACAAACGTACTTCAAAAACCATCCCTGCAAAATACAGGCAACGCCCCTAAACTGTATAACATCCCCTGATCACCTCCCTGACTCCTTCCGCTGACAAGCACCAGATGCCATAAATTCTCTCCAGGCCAGAGCAAGAACTGCGCAAGTAGAAGCTGACAATGAACCTACCACCAGCTGTATGACTTTGTGTTGCCTACATACCACAGATGTACCGGCATTGCGGTCAGTATCCTATCCACCTCCTTGGCCAGTCCACAGAATCTCCTCCTCTGCAAATGAGACCAAGCAGCAGCAATTTCCCTGTTCACACCAGGGATAGGTAATGCCCTGAACGTCATATCATGCCTAATGCAGCCAAGAACAAACACCCGCAACCACTTCACAAACTGCACATCCCTAGCCGACTGCTTGTTGACAATTTCCACCGCTGCCAGGTTGTCAATCCTGAACCAAACTTCCTTATGTGCCGCTTCCTCACCCCACAGCGTCAATGCCACCAGCACAGGAAAAGGCTCTAAAAGGGCAATGCCCCTCCCACTATCATTCCACCGCTCAGCCACTTCCCGAAAACCAACTGCCTTGCCAGTATATACCACAACCATCGCCGCCTGCCGGGCCTGAAAATATTTGAACATCCCACTGAAAGTCATTGTCTCAAACCAATGGTATTCTGTCAAAGGAATGCAAACTTGACCTCTGCATGTGCAGGCCCTCCTTCACACCAGCCAACAAGCGGATATGGTGGTGAGGCAGCTGATGACCTGACATTGCACTTCCCAATCTCCTGCAAAAAGTCCTCCCAGCCCTGACTACCTGGAAGGCAAAATTGATATAGCCCCACAAAACCTGGATGTCCTTCGGTGTTAGTTTATGTTTGCCCACCTTCCTTCCAACAATACCAACATTTTCGGTTTCTTATCAACCGGCCCCCGTGCCTGTGTTCCTACTGAGTCAATTTCCATGCCTAAGAATGATATGGTCGTACATGGCCCCATTGTTCTTCTGGTGCCAAGGGCCAACCCCAGCTCCCCCAAGAGCTCATGGAAAGTGTCCAGTGCTACCTGGCCCTCCGTGCAGTCCGGGGAACCTACAAAAGAAGACGTCTAAGTAGTGTATTACCAGCCTAGGACCAGTGTGCTGTGTAAAATACCCCTGTAAAAAGGTGCTGCAACACTCAAAAAAAAAAGAAAGAAACACTCAAACAAAGCACAAGACATTGAACAACCCACTGGAAATGCCCTATCCACATACCACGTCCTTCAAACCGGAATCCAAAAGGACCCCAGTCATCCGGATGTACGGAAAGCAAGCGAAATGGAGATTTTATGTTGCCTTTCGCCATATCTGTAGTTGCGCCCGCGGTCACAACTAATGACATAGCAACTTAAACTGGGGAATATGAAACTGAGGCTGCCACCTCATCCATGAAATAATTTACTGAAAACCCCCAAAGCCACGATAGGTGTTGTCTTAGTCTGCACTGACCCAATTCTTCTTTGGGAACCCCCCCCCCCCCCTCCCCCAATCAAATCATCCACTGGGCAGCCATCAAAAGGACCTGCCATCCCTCCTTCACGGACGTCTTTGTCCAACTTGTGTTGCACCCCTGCCTTATGTTCAAATGCTGACTTCGAAATTTTAGCCCACCGCCCCTGCTGAGGCCTCTTGTAATCCCAACGAAACCACTCTTCAAAATTCTCCAACAGGACCTGTTCTGCTTCCAAACCCTCATCTTCCCTATACCCGGACGCCAAAGCTGTTAGTTTGACTGGTGTAGGAGCTTTTGGGCCCATGCCCCTGAGATCCCTTACTCATGGAAAGTGTCCAGTGCTACCTGGCCCTCCGTGCAGTCCGGGGAACCTACAAAAGAAGACGTCTAAGTAGTGTATTACCAGCCTAGGACCAGTGTGCTGTGTAAAATACCCCTGTAAAAAGGTGCTGCAACACTCAAAAAAAAAAAAAAGAAACACTCAAACAAAGCACAAGACATTGAACAACCCACTGGAAATGCCCTATCCACATACCACCGTCCTACAAACCGGAATCCAAAAGGACCCCAATCATCCGGATGTACGGGAAGCAAGCGAAATGGAGATTTTATGTTGCCTTTCGCCATATCTGTAGTTGCGCCCGCGGTCACAACTAATGACATAGCAACTTAAACTGGGGAATATGACACTGAGGCTGCCACCTCATCCATGAAATAATTTACTGAAAACCCCCAAAGCCACGATAGGTGTTGTCTTAGTCTGCACTGACCCAATTCTTCTTTGGGAACCCCCCCCCCCCTCCCCCAATCGAAGAAACAATCAAATCATCCACTGGGCAGCCATCAAAAGGACCTGCCATCCCTCCTTCACGGACGTCTTTGTCCAACTTGTGTTGCACCCCTGCCTTATGTTCAAATGCTGACTTCGAAATGTTAGCCCACCGCCCCTGCTGAGGCCTCTTGTAATCCCAACGAAACCACTCTTCAAAATTCTCCAACAGGACCTGTTCTGCTTCCAAACCCTCATCTTCCCTATACCCGGACGCCAAAGCTGTTAGTTTGACTGGTGTAGGAGCTTTTGGGCCCATGCCCCTGAGATCCCTTACTCATGGAAAGTGTCCAGTGCTACCTGGCCCTCCGTGCAGTCCGGGGAACCTACAAAAGAAGACGTCTAAGTAGTGTATTACCAGCCTAGGACCAGTGTGCTGTGTAAAATACCCCTGTAAAAAGGTGCTGCAACACTCAAAAAAAAAAAAAAGAAACACTCAAACAAAGCACAAGACATTGAACAACCCACTGGAAATGCCCTATCCACATACCACCGTCCTACAAACCGGAATCCAAAAGGACCCCAATCATCCGGATGTACGGGAAGCAAGCGAAATGGAGATTTTATGTTGCCTTTCGCCATATCTGTAGTTGCGCCCGCGGTCACAACTAATGACATAGCAACTTAAACTGGGGAATATGACACTGAGGCTGCCACCTCATCCATGAAATAATTTACTGAAAACCCCCAAAGCCACGATAGGTGTTGTCTTAGTCTGCACTGACCCAATTCTTCTTTGGGAACCCCCCCCTCCCCCAATCGAAGAAACAATCAAATCATCCACTGGGCAGCCATCAAAAGGACCTGCCATCCCTCCTTCACGGACGTCTTTGTCCAACTTGTGTTGCACCCCTGCCTTATGTTCAAATGCTGACTTCGAAATTTTAGCCCACCGCCTCTGCTGAGGCCTCTTGTAATCCCAACGAAACCACTCTTCAAAATTCTCCAACAGGACCTGTTCTGCTTCCAAACCCTCATCTTCCCTATACCCGGACGCCAAAGCTGTTAGTTTGACTGGTGTAGGAGCTTTTGGGCCCATGCCCCTGAGATCCCTTACCTCCCCTACCACCTGGGGATTGTTGTGGTTGCCCAGATGTGCAAGCACCTGTCTGTTGCCCATGCTGGTTTCCTTACGACCTGCCTCCCCAACACCTAACCAAGCGGTGTTTCCTTCCGCATTGAGAGCACTCGGGTATGAACTTACAATACTCCCTTGTGCCCATGCCTTCATTAAACTCCCCTCACACTCCTGATCCTGACTAAGTAGCTATTGTCCTACCCATCCCTCTCCGGGTAGGCTTTCCTTGAAAGGGCCGGTACCTACAGGTAACCACTTGCGGTAAGTATAGGCCATCCAGTTTACATTTGTCAACAGCACCTTAAGCCGCTCGGCCAGCTCATACCTCTCTACCTTAGACCCTTCTTTGGACCGCACCTCCCTGATGAGTAGCTTCAACATTTCAACGTATTCCCCCCCTTCAAAACGTGCTCTTTCGTGGCCAACATCAAATGCGCACCTGGGGGCTTTGCTACACCCATGTACAGGAGGTTTTTATTAAACTTTAGCTCTTTACTCTGTAAGGCTCTTTACCTGGCACCCCGTCCAGTATTCATGCCTGTCCCGGTGTAGGGGGGGACGGAGGACCAGAGTCCGATATTTCTTGTGCAGAGGGGTTAGTAGTAGGAGACAGAGAGTCGGACCCTTTGTATAAAGTTTTAAGTGAAGATTTTATTTGTCTATACGATTTTCTTCTGCGACTGGTAATCCTCTCTCTCTCGCAAAGGCAGCAGGGTCGAAGGCAGACTTCCTGGCAGGATCAAGCTTGCTCGGGAGTCGGGTCTCAGCTGGTCCTGCCGGTTCCGGTGTCGTTATGAGAAAGGAGAGAGAGGGCGGTGTTAGGTCAGGGTATGGGACCAAGACTCGCAGTAAGGACCGGGAGTGAAGGAAACCAGTGCTTTAGTGAAGTATCAACAGTCAGTGCAGGAGAGTGCTCGTGAGGAAGTGGCAAATGGTTCTATGACTGTACACGGGGCTATACAACAGTCTACTCTGTAGGTTGGGCTCGACGTCCCACCCAGCCCGCCACTCTGCCCCTTACCTGTTGGAGCCACGCTCCTCCCGGGGGAACGTGGCGGGGCGATGCGTAGAAACGTTGGCCTCCTAACTTCTCCAATTCAGCTCCGACCTCTCGGTTCTCGATCCTCTCGCTCTCCTTACGCTCTGCGCTGCTGTAGTCACCTTTTGCCTCCTGGGAAACGCCGTCCGCCGCTTCCTTGTTCCGGCCTTCTTTTGACGCTCCCGCAACGCCTGTTATGGGAGGAGCTATGTCGTCCGAGAGCTCCCACTTAAAGGGGCCGTGCATCTGGTCGTTCTCGTCCGGCCAACCTTGTTCAGTGGTTGCCCACTCTGGGTCGTAGAGATCAGGCGGCTGTTGAGAGGGAACGGAAGTAGGTGAAAGGGGGGTGGCGGACCACGAGTCTGATTCTGTGTTCGGTTCCTCCCCCGCCCTGTCACAATGCCACTCTCCACTTTAGTGCCTGATGCCACCCCCTCACCAGTCCCCACACCTCGGTCTCTACCATATTTACTCATGTGGAGCTTACCACCCGGCTCTTCCCATACATCTCCACCCTTTGTCTCCACCGACACCATTGTTGGTTTGGCCCGTAGAACAACCCTCTCACTCTGCTCTTTAACCGATTCACCTACGGAGCTTACCAGTCAGCTCCTCCCAAAACGACTTCACCCCTTGTCCCCACCGACACCATTGTTGGTTTGGCCCGTGGTACAACATTCTCCCCTGGCTCTAACAAGGCTGCCCGACCAGGCGCCGATCTCCATGCCATTTGCTCAACCGGGCCCACCGTCTGAGGAGCCCTTACCGAGGGGCCGCGCTCTCTTCCGGGCCCCAACGCCACTGCCCTCCTGGGCTGCACCGCCTCTGGTGCATGTAAAAGACTAGGAGACACATGAGAAGGCACCCCCCCTTCCTCATTGTCCCTCCATTCCCCTCCCTCAGGGAAGTCATCATAATCCAGTTCAAACGATTCCTCTATCTGTAGAGGATCCATCAAAAACCCACACTACGGGCCTCAGCCGACCCAACATTGCCTACACCAGCCCTAGCGGCCTGTGAAAATACTCCTGGCGGGGAGCCGGCTGTACCCGCCGGTACTCCCCCCTGCGGTGACTGTCTGCAGCGTTCCTGTCCAGTGGTCCTGCTGACAGTCCTGTTTTACGTTGGGGCCAGCGAGGTCGCACCTGACCCTCGTGTGCTGGCCGCGCCGGGCTCCCCCGCCGGTACGGAATGTGCCGCGCAAGGCTCCACCCTCCCTTCTCCTCATTGCATTGGGGCAGCACTTCGCCCTGCTGACTGAGTCCTATTGTACGTTGGGGCCAGCGAGGTCGCGCCTGACCGTCATGTGCTGGCCGCGCCGGGCTCCCCCGCCGGTTCGGAATGTGCCGCGCAAGGCTCCACCCTCCCTTCTCCTCATTGCATTGGGGCCGCACTTCGCCCTGCCGACTGAGTTCTGTTTTACGTTGGGGCCAGCGAGGTCGCTCCTGACCTTCGTGTGCTGGCCGCGCCGGGCTCCCTTGCCGGTACGGAATGTGCCGCGCAAGGCTCCACCCTCCCTTCTCCCCGGTGCATTGGGGCCGCACTTCACCCTACCGAGTCTGCTGACCTGCGGCGCTCCTCAACCTGTGAAAACCAAGTTTGGACTGGAGTGCTGGGAGCTCCCAAAAACTAACTGGCCTACCATCTGCCCTGGCCCAAGGATCACCCTCGAAAAACCGATCACCACCCTGCCCCCCAGAGCCAGAACTCACCGTACTTACCCGGGAGGCGGCGGAGGGGGGTGGGTCCCCCTCCGCCACATCCCCACTCCACACAAACATCCTGAAAGAACCAGGCGCAGGGGCGGCCCCGCGTGACGAAACTCCCCTCTCACCCTAACCAGCCCCAAAAGACCCCAACCTTACCTCCTCATCACAATGACTGAAATGCTGAAATGCGCCCCTTAAGGGGGGCTCACTCTGATGGGGGTTACTAAGGTATCTGTAGCCCCCAACCCCAATGCCCCTAACCCCCCTTCACCCAAGAAGAAAAGGGATCTGGAGTGGTGTGGAGTGGTGTGGCTCACTGGTTAGAGGCGGCAGACCCGGAAGCAGAGAACGGCCTGGGACCAGGGTTTAATTCCCGACGCGGCAGGGTCGTAAACTAGGGTCAGCAGACTCGATAATTCTCACCTTGGTGCCTACTCTAACCAGGGATCACACTCGGCAACCCTGGGCATTAGCTTGCCTCATCTCCACAACGGCCCCCCACAAACGCCAGGGATGCCTGGTTTCACCTTGGAGATACCCAGGAGGGAATATCTCACAGGGAGAGCCAGGACGGGTTCCCCAGCGGTCTATAGCGCCAGGACGCCTCCGGGTAGCAGTGCGCTTTACAAGACCCACACATTTACACATTTACATTTACACATTTATCTATGCTCTCCCAAGGTGCACCCCTGCCACCGGAACCAATTCCCCCTCTGAAAATCCAAAAGACCTCACCTCACCCTCTCCCCCCTCCAGGACCTGCTAAGGAGACACCCCTGAGGCTGAAACTCCCCCACCCCCCAACCTGGGCCCATTCCCCCTCCCCTGCAAAAATGCCACCCAATGACACCACCCCCCACTAAAAGAAGGCGCAGGGGAAAAAAGAAAAAGGGGGGTTATAACATCCTTCTTACCCCAGACCTGCAGCCCCACAGATTCCTCCCCGCGCCCCACCCCGAAAAAACCTGCCCAGGAATGAGGACTCACTACCGCAGCCAACTCCCCTTCGTCTCTCCCAGCTTCACACGCCTCCAAAAAGTAATGGGCGCCCGAGACCTTGCTGTACCCCATCCCCCTCCTTGCCAACTAAAGGAAAATCATTCCCAGATGAGCCAGGGGCGATAGCCAGCCGGTGCCCCCCTCCCTTAAACAAGTCAGCCTGGGGGGGCGTAGAACGGTTCCCAAAACCCCCTTCCCCCTCCTCCACCGCCGCCGCATACAACGTAGCCGCTGCAGAGAGAGAGGTAGCGTGCCGCTTGTCGCTCTGACCCCCCTGCGCTTTCCCATCTGCGCGGAGAAACGGCCCGCTGCCCAGGAACCAAGACGGGCAACGCCTCTAAATGCATTGCCAAGGCCGCGCTCCCCCCTGTCACACTCCTCCCACCCTCCCGCAGCCCCCCGCTTCCCTCGCCCCCGCTGCCTTCGCCACCGGACATGATGCACCAATCAGGGCCGCTTTTCTAGGCCGCAGGCGGTCCCGCTCCAAAACCGGGATCATTCTTAGGCGTTTTGCGACGTGCAAGCAGCCACCGCCGCTGCGATGTCGCCAATTAATAAATCCCTGCGACCTGCTCTGTCAGAAGCCGAAGCGCTTAGAGCCCCTAAAATCTCCTGATGCCATCGTAAGACACTTGAAAACTCTACCATAACAAGCCAAAAATACGCTAAACTTCATCGCAAAAACTTCCCCGACTAAAACAAAAAATTCCCTGACTAAATGCTCCCAGCCACCAGGTCACCAAAGACAAAATGGTGGCTGGGAGCAGTAGCCCAACGCCTTTATACGTTGGGCTACATTTGGGCTGTAAACAAGGAGCCCAAACACAAAATGCCTGTCAGTGCTCCGCAAACCCCGCCCCCCGCCCCTCCCAAACCGCCGGGAGGGGACCTTCCTCCGGTCGTCCACCCCCCCAAGCCCCCCTTCGCCGCATGCCCTCTATTCTCTACACATCCTTCTATACCATGGTACGCTATACTTCCTTTCTGAGCCCCCACTTCCTCTATTCCATTTCTACACTACTCCTCTTCAATGCCCCAGCTCCTCTACTCACTGGTTTCACTGTTGCACCGCTATCTACCGGCTTTCTCTGTCTCCTGTACCTGGCCTAATCGAACAATGAACCTCTTCAATATTCGCCTTTTTTTATGTCTCCCTGATCTATGCGCTCCCTTACTCACATCAACATCCCCTCTGTACGTTCCTCCTCGACACCTCCCTCCCCCTCGTGTAGATCATCCATCCTCGATCCCTCCTCTACATATCTCCTCCTCGGCACCTATGTCCATTTATAACACCATCCATAAATCCATCACTCCCAATGTGTTGTATCCCATCTCTACATGGCCCTCTAGGTCACTTATATTCCCTCCTAATCTCTCTATTCCTCCCGTCCCTTTACCTCTTCCCATGTAGGTGTCCCTCCTCTTTACCGACCTTCCAGTGTAGAGCCTCACCTTCCAGGCCCCCCTCCGCTCTGTGCTACATTCTTTCTACCTCCTTCCTCCATACCTGCTTCCTTCACCCCTTCCCGGTTCAGCCTCTATACCTCCCTTCTCTACTTCTTGCAAAGGTCTCTCTTCCTCTCTATTTACCCTCCATACAAGCTTAACTTTTCTGTATATTTCCATACATAAATAATAATACTCTTGCATTACTCTACTACTTCATACTTCTTGTATTCATCCTACCTCTTCTCCAGGCTTTGCCCCTCACCACATCCTTTCTCTTCTTTATAACTTCATTCTTTGTACCTCTCGTTCACCCCATTCCTCACCTCTATACCGTCCCTTGGGGGGGCCTCTATCCTTTCTCACCCATCCACTACACCCCACAATTCCTATCTCTATCATCCCATCTCTGCTCACCATCATTTTACCTCTACTTTCCTCATTCATCTTGACACCACTTTTCGATACTCCTTTATACTCCACTCTATATACCCCACCCCCTAGTATAGTGCTCCTTCTCGGGCCAACTCTTTATAGGTCACCTCCCCTCTCTGCATTGTCCTCTCCTATACCTCATCTTCCCAATATCTCTTCAATGCGTAGTTCACTTTATCTCTTCTTTCTTCTTTACCGTCTCTCTATGCCTTCATGCTCACTTCACCTTTTTATAACCCTCTCCCGTTTAGTACCTCTACGCCATCTCACTAACTTTTCTATACTTCTTCTTTCTCTGCTCTGCGCCTCCTTTTCGCAAACCTTCAAACCCCCCTATACTTCAACCAGGGCTTTAAGTGGGCCGGGTCTCAAGGGGTCTGAGCACCGGCAGTTTTTTTCTGGGGGCCTCGAAACTGGTCTCTATCGGGCTCTGTTTTGAGCCCTGACACAGGCAGCCCGTTTTTTTTCCCGGACTGCAATGACCGCTGTTTGCTGTCACCGCAGTCCGGAAAAAAGTGCCATGGCTCAAAACAAAGCCAGATAGAGACCCGTTTTCGAGACCGCACCAGGCACATGGATGTGCGCTGCTCACACTGCTCACTTCTTAGTAGTAGAGAAGTTACAGCATGACGTCATACCAGGGGAGCGTTGTGGGGGAAGGGAAATCCTTTGAGTCATTTTCTTTCTGGATTTCCCTTCTCTATCTGAAACTCAGGAGCAGCAACATTGTGGTAGGGTCACCAAGGATTTAATTGGAAGCTTTGTCAATATTATATACAAGTTATAGTTGCAGCTTATTTATCTTCTGCAAGTAATAACCATTGACAAAGCCAGTATTACTTACTTATTGTAGGTATGATGTTACTTGTATCAAATATCTGGATGCAATGACGGAACAGCAAATTACATGTCGGGCGGCACACTATGCTAAGCACAGTTTTGCGTAAGTGATTTAAAGCCACGGCCCTAATTACACTGGCCACGCCCCTTTGAGAGACCCCACAGTTTTTTCATCCCACTTAAAGCCCTGACTTCAACCCTCTCCCTCTGCTAATCTGCAAAATGTAGCATTAAGTAACTCTTTATTTTGCACGTGAGCAGGATATACACTAGCCTTGAATCGGGGGGGGGGGGGGGGTTGTGGGGTTCCCTTGCTGAGAAAGACCTGGGTTATAGGCACCCTTATTGACTACCCGTTTTCTAGTCGTACCCCTGCCATATTCCAGTACTACTACACCGCCCCTCCTCTGCACACCCTGGTGCGCTCCAACTCCCACCTTCCCTTACTGAGCTTTACTTTAGCCCTCTCCTCCTTCCTCCTGGGTCCCTCCCACGGCCCTCCTCTTCCTCCCCTCCCCTCGGCTGGGTCAGGGAGTGGTGCGGCCGAGACCATCTCAGTCATGGGGAAATGG